>NC_053431.1:52904970-52987344 GCF_007990345.1 Gossypium hirsutum | reverse complement strand
CGAGATCAACGATGCCCAAATACATCAAGAGCTTGTACAAGGTAGATAAAAAAAAAAAAAAGATTCACTTTGCAAGAAATCAAGAAATCGAATCTGCCAATTTGTTCGAAAGATTCAAGAACAAAAATCAAGATTTCAAATCTTGAAATCTTGGTCCAAGAAACCAAATCTTGCAGCCAAAACGCATTGGATCTCCAATACGAGCGACAATGACCCAATTTGGTAGGAGATGGATCACGAGCCCAAATTCTTGAAGGCGAGGCCCAATAACCAAAATCCAGCCCAATCAAGAAATTTCTTCATACTTAGTTGAAAATCAGGCCAAAATGTCAAAGGGCCCAATTTGTAAACATCTTACTTGTTTAATTTATTTTTTTTATCTTTAGGAGCATTACATGTAAAATTCGGCCCAAAACAGCCCATATAAGTGCATGGCCGAATTTACCTTGTTATTTTATTAATTAGGTTTAATTTTTATTAGTTACTTGTGAGATTAGGATTTGTTGGAGGCCTATATAAGCCTTGGCCAGCCACCCTTTGTAAAAACATCTTATTATCATTCAATATATTAAATTTCAGTTTGTTAGAGTGCAGAATTTTCTTTGGGGTTTCTCCAAAAATTCTCTCTTGAGCTTTCTTTAGAAGTTGTTTTAACAATCTTTTGATTGTGGGAGCCATCTTCAACCTTCTTCTTGCCATCGATATTCTTTGGAGGGGAGATTAGAGCCGTTTGAAGAGATTTGTGAAATCTTTCGGGATTTCAAGGATCTTTAGGACTTACCCTTTAATTTTTGCTGTTCAATTTCTTTTCTTTATTTCTGTTGATGCCGAATCTATATCTAATATTTTGCTGTTCTTGTTTGTTTTCCAGCATTGATTAAACTCAAGATCTCATCGTTTAAGTTGTTCTCCTATTGGCAGCACCCATTCGAACCCAAAATCTCCAATTCCTAGGGTTGGCCGATTGGATTTCTTTCAATTTGGGAATCAATTGATTGCTGGAAATTGGGCATTCTTGGCCGAATCAATCCCTTGGCAGATTCGCATCTTTTCTTTCTTCTCAATTTCGTTTGATTCATCGATTCTATGTCTTTTCTTCTTGCTGCTCTTTTAATTGAATTTGGGAATTTTAAATTCAAATCTGATTCGGTTTAATCTTAATCTTTGTTTTGGATTTCAGATCTGTCCGTCTAGGATCTTTCGTAGGAGTTTCTCGTGACTTGGCAACTCGATCTTGGTCCGCGTGCATTTCTCTATCATTTGGTATCAGATTTTGGGTGTTTTGGGTGTTCTTGGTTTATTTCTAAACTGATCTCTATTTTTTAAAGTACAAACAGCAGTTTTACCCAGAAAAATTGTTCAAAAAAATTCATTTGAGTGGGTAAACGTTGTCCGATTGATCTGAAATTTTACATACATATTTTTGGCACTGTTATTAAATATAAAAAATTATTTCCGCAAAAAAATCAGTCAAAAAAGTCAAAAAATCGAAAAAATACGAAATCCAATAAAATTTTAAAAAATATTCAGCGGGTCGAATTTGGTGCCCAAAATTTCCAGATCAAAAATTCAATATATAAGGACACTCCAGATTTAATTTCGTGATTTTTGGAGATCGGGAACACCTCGAACGAAGTTGTCAAGTTACTCCGCAGTTTTTCGGGTTTTCTATTTTCAGCAATTTTTATTGATTCTTAGCTGTAGGTTTTCATTTGTTTCCCTTTATTCTTCCTTTACTTTCTATAACACCTTCTTGTTTCTTGTGTTAGTAGGATTTAAACGTGTGCACAACTTCTTCCTCGGTGCAACACGAATCAATTGGTGTCTCGTCAGTTTTTGGCATCCTAGTGCAAATTAGGATTCTTTGGTAGTTTGGTTCACACTCTCTAATTGGTTGATATAAACTCTGCTAAAGAACTCACAAGATTGAATTCGACCTCATTGAGAATTTGATTTTTCTTTTTGAGTGATTAACGGTGAGGTTGATAACTTTTATTTTTGAGTGTTGAGTGTTTTGCAGGTTTTAAAAAAAAATGTCTACAAGTGATAATACTAGTGACATATTTAAAAAATTCCAACAACAGTTGGACGAACAGGCTGCTACACTTCGAGCGTTGACTGCTACTATCAATGAGGTGCGGTTGAATCAAGAGCCTCAATATCGAGATCAAATTAAAGACGATGTGGATAACCAGCCTCCTGCTCATAGGCGCGCTCCTCGGCGTGTCCCTAGAACTGATTATGATCTTCATGATCGTGGACAACCCTCTTTGGCAAAACCAAAGAGCGAGCAGCAACGAGAACATCTCTTTCATACTCGCTGCCATGTATGATGTGATCCGGCTCGGTTGATTGAGTCGATTCACTTGATTGCCCGATCGTCGACGAGGAATAGTTGAGTTATCGGAAATAGGATGAAATAAGGCTAAAGATGCGGAAGCTTTCAAATGGTTTTAAAGGTTGGCTAAGGTGATGGTAAATTTATAAGGGTAGTAGGCTCGATTTAAGTATAAAAATAAGAAAAATGGAAGTTGATAAATGAAGGCTCGGTTTTGTAAAAAGATATTATAGTTGGGTAAAATCTAGGATAGTCGGTGGAATGGATAAATGAGCTTAAACACCAGAAACGATTCAACACTAAAAGTGTCACCCCGATTTCTATTCGGTTCAAGGTGGGATTGCAGAATTGTAGAAGGTTGAACGCCACACCAAAGCAAGGTGATAAGTTCAAAAGAGAACGATAGACGCACTAGCACGCTAGATAAGTCAGATCGAAACTCGTACGAATTTAGAGAGGAGAAAACTCACTCTTTGAACAAAGTTCATTCAAATGATCAAAAGTCAAAAGTCCTTTACAAATGAAAGAAAACAAATATTTATAGGCACATAGATGACCATTCAAATTCGGCATCTAGGTGTTCACACAATAATAAAAACGTTCACACTAATGTATTAAAATAGTTCATAAATTCGGCAGATTCATGCACTAGCTGAATGGACACTTTCTTCCCCCTTAGTTTGTGCATGAATGCTTAGTCATAAAGAAAGGCTTCAAGTGACTTGTATGTGCACCAAAAGGTTGCATTCATCTCCTTGGGACGTTCATGCACTTGTATGGACCATGTATCTTCATAATTAAACACTTTAATGGCATGTAAGTTCATAAATGGTAGCATGAACCTAGTAAATTCGTTCTCCCCTTTGTGCATGCACTTAATTCAATCAATGTGTTGAATTATTGAGTTAATTCCTTCCCTTGGACGTTCTTGAACCCATCCATGCATGTGTAGTAGCCTATAGGTCAATTCAAAGTGTGAACATGCTCAAGGAGCTCTATGGTCAACATAGAATTAGTTAGCAGCTACTTCTTGGCCGAATAAGTGCCTTGGAAAGTTAAGAGATAGCCACCATACATGCACTTAAGCCATTCATGCATTCTATCATCCCATGCATTTGATCCATTCATGGACTTGCCTTTAATGTCCATACATGCATTCGACACATGCATGAATTTGTAGAAACATTGCATCTAGCCGTACATGCACCAGCATTTAATACTTCTTCATTCATGAGTGTGGAATGCCCAAAAGAGATGTTTCTTCATTCATACATTGTACCATCCAAAGGAATGTACCTACATGAAATAAACAAGTCATTAAGACATCTCATGAACACTCATAAATTCGGCATGATGTGAACACATTAATGTCATGCATTAATTCGGCTATGTGAACATAATCAATTTATATAATGACAATGATATATTAATAACAAATATTAATATAAGACAAGTTTAATGCTTAAATGAATATGTGCAAATTTTATTTAATGTATTAAAGACAAAACCGAGTTTAAACTAAAATGAGCTAAGTTTTAGCTCGTGAGCTAAAGTTGAGCTGAGGCTAAACTCCTAAGCTGAAGTTGAGCTAAGGTTTAGCTCGTGAGCTAAATATGAGCTAGGAGTGAGCTCGGTTTAGCTCAGGCAAGTTGGATCAAGCTTGAATAAGCTGGATTTGAGCTAGACGGAGCTCGTGGAGCTGGAAACGAGCTGGGATCAGCTTGCCAACATGTCAATGCTCGGCTTGAAAGACTTGCTCGATGAAGTTCGCAGGGCGTGCTCGTATCATTCCCCCCCTCTTTTAGGCGACTTGTCCTCAAGTCGAGCCGTTTGTCCATGGGAGAACTTTGACTCATGCATGGT
Organism: Gossypium hirsutum; assembly: GCF_007990345.1. Taxonomy (NCBI): domain Eukaryota; kingdom Viridiplantae; phylum Streptophyta; class Magnoliopsida; order Malvales; family Malvaceae; genus Gossypium; species Gossypium hirsutum. The sequence continues at coordinate 52,983,143 of NC_053431.1, read as the reverse complement.
TTTCCTCGGTCAAATGGGATGGAAGATGTCACACAAACCTGAAAAATTCTTACCACAGCCAATAAAAAGAAACTCAAAGGAGTCAAATTCAAATGTGTTCGATAGTTCATAAAATATTCATTCAATCGAACATATGCCAAAAATCTCAATTGGACAAAGCAAACATACATAAATTTATCAAAGAGTTTCGTTAGACCATCGTTACAAACATGAAAACTAAGTTGGATCAAGGGATAATTGGTTAAAAACGATGGTAGGCACTTAAACACATTATTCCTCATCCAAAACATTTTAATTTCTTTAATCGAATATAGTAACTCATTTGGTCCTTTGTCTTGCTCATGCAAGGTATGCCATGGCCAAAGGTATGCTAATTCTTCCTTTCGTTTTTGAACAACATGAGGGGAGTCTCCAAATTCCAACGTAATAATCACATCATCACAATTCCAAAAGGAAAAATCCATCACATCAAAGTATAAATAATTTCCAAACAACCAATCAATGGAATTTTCAACTTCAATCGAAGTGAGCAAAGATATTTGAAAATTTTCAGATGACTTACCTTGACGAATATGAAGAGAAGAAAATTGAGGATTGGGTTTACCTTTCTCAGTCAAAATGAATCTTCTCTCTTTGGATAGATAACGTAAGACAAACCTATTACTTCGATAAATTTGAATAGGTGGGGACGCACCATGACATGTCTTGCTCCTCGAGGGGTGGAATTCACAAAAATAAGACGGGTTAGTATTATCGAAAATTATGGACTTAAATGGAAAAGGAAAGTTACCATGGAAATTTGATTCAATTCCAAAAACATAGGTTGGCCTTACCTTCTCGAAATGAAACGAAAATTTCAAATGTGGCCAAACAAGGTGATTAATAAATGAATCAAAATTGAAACCCAAATCATTGAATTTCACCTTCTTATCAAAAATTCGAACTTCAAGCAAACATAATTTCAATGTAAATGATGCAAAGCGCTTAATGTTTCCATAAAATGAATTCATGTAGCAAATACCAGGCTTGAACACACGAACTTGATTAGGAATTCCAACAAGCAACATATTAGAAGAAGATATAATCAACTCACCACACGAATGATATTTCACTAGTTTAAACACACATGTTGATTTGACAAAACCGAGCATACCAAAATGCAAAGGTTCATACTTCAAGAGTATTAATCGGGAATGCAAATCACTACATGGAAATTTCGCACAAAAACTCAAAGATTGTTCATGAAGAACACAATTGCACATATCATGTGAAGATCTTTTAACATGGATGCCAAACAAAGAATTTTTAACGAACATGCAACTTTTCAAACAGGCAGATTTATCACAAATCAATTGAGCAGGCATATTTAAACATAAAGATTTAACACATGAGTTCAAAAAGTTTGCAGGGTCAAACACATGAGAATTTTTACGTGACAGACTTTGATCAAACATGTTCAAAATTTGCTTAGGGAAAACTAATCCAATGTTGTCAACAAATTTGCTAATGTAGTAATCGTCATAAAAAAAATGTATATGGCACCTTTTAAAACAAAATCGTTAACAACAGTAAGTGAACAAAAATTATCCAAATCAAGTGACTTTGATTCGATAAACAAAGAATCCTTACCTTCCTTACCTTCAATCGCAAGTGGGTGGTAGTCATTCGCGAACTTACCTTTTTCAAACAACCTAAAACACCTCTCGTTTGGAAGGTAATGTAGATGGAATTGGTCGCACAAACTTCTAGGAACCTGAAAAGTTAACTCACAAGAAGATCGAACAGGTGGGTTAGTGGAAATAATCCTCACTTGCTCACTTGTTTTCTCACTCGATTCTTTTTCTTCTGGATCACTCGTTTCTTTTGTTTCAATTTCTTTTTCATCTTCTTTTTCACTCTCAAATTTCTTTTCATTTCCTTTTTCATTTTCTTTTTGCTTTTCAAAGGCTTTTTCAAAGGCTTTTTCAAGTTCTCTCAAGATTCGCTCATTTTCTCTCTTACTTGCCTCTTGCCTCTCTTTTCTTTTTATTTCATTTTCTTTTTCTTCTCTTGCTTTTTCTTTTTCTTTTCTTTTCTTTGTTTTCTCTTTACAAGAATGTACAAAAGAACGATGAGAATACAAATCTTGTTTGAAAGATGAAGAACTATTTGCATATGATTCACAATCAAAACTTCGTGAAGAATACTCCGGGTAAGATTTCTTTGAAGATCTAGTAGGAGTATGTCTTTCTCTTCGAACGCCATCTTGGAATGAATCAAAATCGTAATCGGCTTCTCGTCTTCTCAAATTTCTTGATGAAAAGGACTTTCGATCGAAGTCACTTCTCGAATTCGCTGATGAATATGCGTCATAGTATAAATCTCTTTGTCTCGAAGTAGATGGCGAAAAGGAATCACGATAGGAACTTTTTCTTAAGTAGTAGTCGGGGGTATATCTCCGTGGGGTTCTTGGTTCCGTTTTACGACTTGAAGAAACTCGATCACTTTGGTCTCGTTTAGTCGCCATTCTTCGCTTTTCTTGAACCAAATATTGGTATTCCGATTCGGTGAACTCTTCGTATGACATGATTTTTTGTTGCTAAAAAGAAAATGTTAGATCACAAAACAAAATAAAAAAAATGAAGTACCTCACCACAAACCTCACAATTTCGCTCGGAAAGAAAATTGGATAACACTCCACTCGTGTTTACACTTGTCTAATGGCTTTTGCTCGCTCTAATGTACTCACCACTCATGCCTTTTTCCGCTCGTCTCACTCTCGTGAATTCGTATTTTGTTTCAAGAAGACTAATTGTGGCTTAGAGGGTCGGCTTCAAATGGGTTACAAGGGATAACGTCGGGTGTAGGGGAGGCTAAACAAAGAAAAATAAAAATCAAAGTATGTGTGGCGTTTGGGGGGTAGAGGGAATGGTAAAATGAATGGATGCTCGGAAGCAACAAAAAAACAAAATAAAACTCACAAGACTTTTCACTTTTGTTTTTTTCTTCTTTTTTTTTTTAACTCGATTTTTTTGTCACTTTTTTTTCCTTTTTTTTCGATTTTTTTTGAATTTTTTTCTGAATTTCTTCTCCTTTTTTTTAAATCCAATACAATAGTAAACAAAATACAAGGAAGAGAGAAAAAAATTAATTTCCAACTCAAAAATTTTTTTTTTTAATTTTTTTTCGTTACGAACCTACTCCGAGCTTGGTACGAACGTTGACATTCCTCGTTTTAGTAGCTCTGATACCAGATGATGTGATCCGGCTCGGTTGATTGAGTCGATTCACTTGATTGCCCGATCGTCGACGAGGAATAGTTGAGTTATCGGAAATAGGATGAAATAAGGCTAAAGATGCGGAAGCTTTCAAATGGTTTTAAAGGTTGGCTAAGGTGATGGTAAATTTATAAGGGTAGTAGGCTCGATTTAAGTATAAAAATAAGAAAAATGGAAGTTGATAAATGAAGGCTCGGTTTTGTAAAAAGATATTATAGTTGGGTAAAATCTAGGATAGTCGGTGGAATGGATAAATGAGCTTAAACACCAGAAACGATTCAACACTAAAAGTGTCACCCCGATTTCTATTCGGTTCAAGGTGGGATTGCAGAATTGTAGAAGGTTGAACGCCACACCAAAGCAAGGTGATAAGTTCAAAAGAGAACGATAGACGCCACTAGCACGCTAGATAAGTCAGATCGAAACTCGTACGAATTTAGAGAGGAGAAAACTCACTCTTTGAACAAAGTTTATTCAAATGATCAAAAGTCAAAAGTCCTTTACAAATGAAAGAAAACAAATATTTATAGGCACATAGATGACCATTCAAATTCGGCATCTAGGTGTTCACACAATAATAAAAACGTTCACACTAATGTATTAAAATAGTTCATAAATTCGGCAGATTCATGCACTAGCTGAATGGACACTTTCTTCCCCCTTAGTTTGTGCATGAATGCTTAGTCATAAAGAAAGGCTTCAAGTGACTTGTATGTGCACCAAAAGGTTGCATTCATCTCCTTGGGACGTTCATGCACTTGTATGGACCATGTATCTTCATAATTAAACACTTTAATGGCATGTAAGTTCATAAATGGTAGCATGAACCTAGTAAATTCGTTCTCCCCTTTGTGCATGCACTTAATTCAATCAATGTGTTGAATTATTGAGTTAATTCCTTCCCTTGGACGTTCTTGAACCCATCCATGCATGTGTAGTAGCCTATAGGTCAATTCAAATTGTGAACATGCTCAAGGAGCTCTATGGTCAACATAGAATTAGTTAGCAGCTACTTCTTGGCCGAATAAGTGCCTTGGAAAGTTAAGAGATAGCCACCATACATGCACTTAAGCCATTCATGCATTCTATCATCCCATGCATTTGATCCATTCATGGACTAGCCTTTAATGTCCATACATGCATTCGACACATGCATGAATTTGTAGAAACATTGCATCTAGCCGTACATGCACCAGCATTTAATACTTCTTCATTCATGAGTGTGGAATGCCCAAAAGAGATGTTTCTTCATTCATACATTGTAACATCCAAAGGAATGTACCTACATGAAATAAACAAGTCATTAAGACATCTCATGAACACTCATAAATTCGGCATGATGTGAACACATTAATGTCATGCATTAATTCGGCTATGTGAACATAATCAATTTATATAATGACAATGATATATTAATAACAAATATTAATATAAGACAAGTTTAATGCTTAAATGAATATGTGCAAATTTTATTTAATGTGTTAAAGACAAAACCGAGTTTAAACTAAAATGAGCTAAGTTTTAGCTCGTGAGCTAAAGTTGAGCTGAGGCTAAACTCCTAAGCTGAAGTTGAGCTAAGGTTTAGCTCGTGAGCTAAATATGAGCTAGGAGTGAGCTCGGTTTAGCTCAGGCAAGTTGGATCAAGCTTGAATAAGCTGGATTTGAGCTAGACGGAGCTCGTGGAGCTGGAAACGAGCTGGGATTAGCTTGCCAACATGTCAATGCTCGGCTTGAAAGACTTGCTCGATGAAGTTCGCGGGGCGCGCTCGTATCAATGTACAAGGTAAGCTTTGTAGAGTTATTATTGATGGTGAAAGTTGCTCGAACGTAGCCAGCACGACGATGGTGGAAAAGCTTTGCTTAACCACTACCAAGCATCCACGACCTTATCAACTACAAGGGCTTAGCAACGAAAGCCAATTTAAGGTCACTCAACAAGTGCGCATCGCCTTTTCTATCGGTAAATATCAAGACGAAGTCGTGTGCGACGTAGTACCTATTCAAGCCTGCCATTTATTGCTAGGAGAACCATGGCAACTAGATCGAAAGGTCACTCACGATGGTCGTACCAATAGGTATTCTTTCAAGTATCAAGGAAGGAAAATCACCTTAGTGCCGCTCACTCCGGAACAAGTCCATGAGGACCAAATCAAACTGAAAAATTTTGTTAAAAAAAGTGAGGAAAAAGAAAAAGAGAATGAAAAAGAGCAAAAAGAGATTGAGAGTGAAAAAGAAATTGAAGAAAGAAGAGAAAATGAATTAGAAAAAGAAACAAAAGAAAAAGACGTGGAAAGGGTAGTGAGGAATGTTTCCACTAACCAAGATATGAATTTTTCTTGTGTTGCTACTTTTCAGGTTCTCGAAAGATCGAAAGATAACTTTCAACTTCAATACCTCTCAAATGAAAGACGCTTTCATACGATCAACTTAGGCAAAGATGAAATCACACTACATGATCCCGAAGGTAAGTGAGGTAAGGAAATTTTAGAAACCGAGTCCAGTGCAGATTTGAAAATTATTGATAAAACTTTTGGTGACTTAGTTCTTAAAAGATTTCCTCATTTTGATCCGATTAATTGTTACTCTTCGATTGTGGTTGATAAAGTCATTACGAAAAGAAGCGTGATTTGTTATTCTCTTGATTTACCTTGTGTAAAATCCTCGAATTTGTCCAAATCTGTTTTGGAGAATAAGGTAACGAAATTTTCCAAATTTGTTTTCAATTTATATTCGTGCCTTAAACAGTTTATGTGGTTGTACATGAAGTTTGAGTTCCATTTGACAAAGGTTAACTCAACAACAGAGATTCGACTACACTATGCCCCTGATGAACGAAGGTTTGTTTTAAATGAAAAAGGTAAAATCGACCCTTATTCTTTTGCTTATCAAGGTAAGATGCTTGAAACCTTTGAAACACTTTTGTACTCCTCGGATAGCGACAAAGATCGTGTTGATGAACACTTAGATCGAAACGTGCTTGACTGTCCTATTTTATTTATTGATGATAAATCTATTTTGATGGTTGATAAAAAGATTCTTGTTTTTGATAATGCATGTGTGAGTGAATCTATAGACCGTCGATTAAGGCATGGTAATCTGAATCTGTCCATTCACATGCGTTATACCTGTTCTATTATGCTTATAATTGGACTACAAGCTTATTTCCGTTGCTATTTACTATTTCATGGCTATTCTTGATACAGCCACGCTTCAAGTCCAACCTAGCTCGAGAAAGGAGCCTTTGGAGCTGCCTCAAGGTCCAATCACCCGATCACGAGCTAAACAATTCAAGGAGGCTATTTCGGCCTTAGTAGATCAAGTTTGGGGCGAGACTTTGGTTGGACGCATTGACGAAGCTTGGACAAACTCGATGAGCCTTCCTTGCACTTTAATACGAGCTGAATTAACTTCCATTTCAGCTCAATAAGCTCGACTTAGCTCAACTTCAGCTCAAACATTTTCAATTCAGCTCAATATCAACTAGACATTAATTTAATAGCTGAATATTTATTTAAGTCGATTTAATTAGTTTATTACAGCTTATTAATATGTTTGTTGCATGTTTTTAATATGTCAAGTTTTATTACATGATTTAAAATTGCTTTAAAACTGCCGAATTTAATGAACTGATTTTAGTGTCATTGTTGACCGAATTAATGTGTCTTGTTTTTATTCTTAATTTAGTTCAGCTAAATACCACATTAATCTTAGTTATTCCTATTTTTGTAGGTTGGCCGAATGTGGAGGTTCATTTAGCAAGGTGAGCCGAATGTGGAGATTCATTTAGCTTGGTGCATGCACAATAGATTCAATGAACCTGGAGATACATGCATCAAATTGGTGAGCTGAATTTGGCATTCCTAGGTGACTATTCAGTCAAGAGAGCTAATGTTTCCAACTCCAAAGCTGTCCATTAATCCTTTCACATTTGCTGGATGCATCTTGGCTTTTCGGTTCCATGTGTTCACACTCCATGACTCTTCAATGTTGAGCTTTCACACTTAAATTGGCTGCTCATTACCCTCTTAATTGCTGGTCACTTTTCAGCCAAGAGTTGCAACATAAATGAGCTAATTTATGCCCATTGGCCGAACCTAGCTATCCATGCATCATCCAAATTTTTCCAAGTCCAATGCTTCATCTAGAAGGTGTCTAATGGAGCTCCATGTTCAGCCGAATTTAGCTAGTTCATTTAAGTGATTCATTTGCTTAATTTTTAAGGAATGTAAGTGACCATTCGGCTAGCTTAGGTGTTGCTTATAAATAGCTGAAATTTTACTTTGTAAAGGACTTTTGACATTTTAATTAGCGAATTGCTGCCAAATTTGTGAGGCATTTTCTCTCAAATTTCGTTCGAGACCTGTAAGACTTATCTAAGCTTTTAGTGGCGTCTTTCTGAGTCTTTTCCGAACTTATCACTCCTTAAACCCGAGTGTGGCGTTCACCTTTGATACCTTTGGTTCATACTTTCCTAAGTATCGGGTCAAGGTCCTTTTCAACCATTTCCAATTCATTTAGGTCCTATAAGTTTCGGGTCGACACTTTTCTTTAGTGTTGGTTCATTCTTGACCTCTTTGAACCATAACCAATTCGTACCAAATACCATACTATTTCATACCAATTCCATACCATTTCGTACCAATTCCCAAATACCAAAACGTACCAAAACCAAATACCATTTCTTAATTATCCTAAACCGAACTCTTCCATTCTATTCATACCATTTCGACTTAAACCAAATCCACATCCAACTTTGCACGAATTTATCTTACTTCTTTGTACACAAATATATTCTAACTCCTTCTCGTCTAATCTACTTCTTCGTTTACGATCGGGAACTAAACGACTCGGACTCAACTACTAAACCGAGATCGTATCAATTCTTTTCAGTGGACTCAATTGCCATTAGTCCCGTTCGATCGAGGAAAGTCGAGTTCATTTGATTTTTTAGATTCGAGGATGAATCTTTTTGAGGAAGGGGGGAATGATACGAGTCATAAAGGCCCAATCCAAGTTCAAGAACGTGATGGGCTCAAATTGCCACCAGGCCCAATAACGAGATCAAAGGCCTGACAAATGCGGTCCAAACTAAATGGGACCATTCAAGAGCTTGTTAGCAAGGCCTTAGATGCATACACGAGAGAACAAGAAAATCAAGATTCACTTTCTTGTTTTCAAGAAAATCAAGAAATCGAATCTTGGCCCAATTTTGCTGTTCGAAGAGATTTCAAGAATCAAGAAAATCAAGATTTCAAATCTTGGAAATCTTGGTCCAAGAAACCAAATCTTGCAGCCAAAACGCATTGGATCTCCATTACGAGCGACAACGACCCAATTTTGGTAGGAGATGGATCACGAGCCCAAATTCTTGAAGGCGAGGCCCAATAACCAAAATCCAGCCCAATCAAGAAATTTCTTCATACTTAGTTGAAAATCAGGCCAAAATGTCAAAGGGCCCAATTTGTAAACATCTTACTTGTTTAATTTATTTTTTTATCTTTAGGAGCATTACATGTAAAATTCGGCCCAAAACAGCCCATATAAGTGCATGGCCGAATTTACCTTGTTATTTTATTAATTAGGTTTAATTTTTATTAGTTACTTGTGAGATTAGGATTTGTTGGAGGCCTATATAAGCCTTGGCCAGCCACCCTTTGTAAAAACATCTTATTATCATTCAATATATTAAATTTCAGTTTGTTAGAGTGCAGAATTTTCTTTGGGGTTTTCTCCAAGAATTCTCTCTTGAGCTTTCTTTAGAAGTTGTTTTAACAATCTTTTGATTGTGGGAGCCATCTTCAACCTTCTTCTTGCCATCGATATTCTTTGGAGGGGAGATTAGAGCCGTTTGAAGAGATTTGTGAAATCTTTCGGGATTTCAAGGATCTTTAGGACTTATCCTTTAATTTTTGCTGTTCAATTTCTTTTCTTTATTTCTGTTGATGCCGAATCTATATCTAATATTTTGCTGTTCTTGTTTGTTTCCAGTATTGATTAAACTCAAGATCTCATCGTTTAAGTTGTTCTCCTATTGGTAGCACCCATTCGAACCCAAAAATCCCCAATTCCTAGGGTTTGGCCGATTGGATTTCTTTCAATTTGGGAATCAATTGATTGCTGGAAATTGGGCATTCTTGGCCGAATCAATCCCTTGGCAGATTCGCATCTTTTCTTTCTTCTCAATTTCGTTTGATTCATCGATTCTATGTCTTTTCTTCTTGCTGCTCTTTTAATTGAATTTGGGAATTTTAAATTCAAATCTAATTCGGTTTAATCTTAATCTTTGTTTTGGATTTCAGATCTGTTTGTCTAGGATCTTTCGTAGGAGTTTCTCGTGACTTGGCAACTCGATCTTGGTCCGCGTGCATTTCTCTATCAGTTTTGCACATAAAAAATTTTGATGTGTTTGAATTCTTAAGCTCTTTGAATATATGTGCTAAACATTTTTTCTTAAACATGCCTATTCAATTGGTCTGTGATGATTTTGAACTTTTGAAAGGAGACATGTACACAATTTCTTTGTTCAACATATGTGTTCTGCATACAATGAATAATCCGTTTGATTTTGTCATTCAAGAGAAATCTTTAAATTTTTGTACGAAGTTTCCATGTATTGATCTGCCTATTCATTGAGTTTTGTGAAGTATGAATGTTTGCATGTTCGTCTGCCTAAACCTTCTTTGATCTACTTTTGTGATTTATTTGAGAAATTGAAATTCTTGCTGTATTTTGGGATAAGTGATCAAAATCGAGTGTTTAAGCCTGGAGCTAGCCACTTTAAGTTGTTACCAAGAGAAGGTAAGCGTCATAATTTCCATGTAGATAAATTTGTTGTACCTTTTCATCCATTGCCAATTTTATCTTCATTTCTGAAAATAAATCTTGTGGTTAGTTTACAAAGTCAAAATCAAGCCTTTGATTCTGGAAATTTTGTTTTTAAACCCAGAATTGATTCATGCGATCAACTTGTGAATAGCATCTCAATTTTTCCTTTTAAGTGCATTATCCATGGTGACCTTGACATCTTCCATCTTTGTGGCAATTTCATTTTGAAGAGCGCGAGTTACTTATTTGATTTTTCACCTTTTCAGGTTTATTCGAGTTCAAAGTATTGATTACATTACCTTGTTAAGGAGCGAAGGTTTGTTTTGCACAAACGAGGTAACATCGAACTAACATCATGTAACTTCCAAGTTAATCAAGGTAAGTCAACAATATCTTTGTTTTGTTTGAAATATGAAGAAAACGGTGTTGTTGATGATGGCTTTGTGGAAGGTGGTCATATTGTTCATCCTACTACTGTAAGTCCATTTAATTGAATACGACAAAGTGAGATTGTTCAAATCAAAAAGCCAAGTGAATATGTCCTTTGTTTTGATCCATTTGGAATGTTGTGGTTGAAACGAGGAATGCATTCTTATTTGCTAAATTGCATGATTAATCATCCCCTGTTTTAATTTTATTCAATTGATCATATTGATGACATATCAAAATTGTGTGATAATGTGAAGTATCCATGTTATGAACGAATAAAATTCTTGCCATATGACCTTTGGGCTAAATTTTACATGTACCATCCGAATTTAAATACTTTCCACTTGTCATTGCCAAAATTGGTAAGTCAATTCGGTAAGATAAGATTCGTCTTTTGCTCAACATTCAAGTTATCTATTGGTTTTTATTATCTTAACCCTCTGCTACTTATTTATGATGGTGATGTGTTAACTTATCCATTGGTGAATCAATTTCAGGTTTGCTTGATATCCTTTGTCCCATTCGACCGAGGAAAACCAAGCAAGAAAAAATATTGTCCTTTAGACAAACGGTTTGACTTAAGGACAAGTCACTTTGAAGACGGGGGGAATGATGTGAGCACGCCCGGGTGATACGACCATGCCCCGGGAACACTTTTGGATCAGCTCCCTAAGCATTGTTTACAAATCCATGCGAGCTGAATTAGTTCAATTTCATTTCGTTAAGCTCCGTTTAGCTCGTTTCCAGCTCACTCGAGCTCAAGTCAACTCACTCAAGCTCAATTCAGCTCAATCTTAACCCAATGAGCTTATTTTTAGCTTTCTTTAGCTTGCATTTATTTTGCTAAAATAAACCATTTAATTTGTCATTAGTTAAATTAGTTGTTTATCTTAAGTTAGTTAATTTGTTAAAATCTGGACAAATAATTAATTAAGTGTTTTAATTATATCTAAATTAAATACTTAATTAATTATGATGTTTTAAATATGTCTAAAATTGTTAATATGTATGGCCAAATTTAATGTGCAAATTATTGAGTTCATATGCTGCTAATTTAATGTGTTTGAAATGCATTTAACTTGCTGATTTAATTTGCTGCAGGTTCATGAACGGATTGGTGCAATGTATGGGAGTGTGCATGCACAATTGAGGTTCAATGGATGGCATTTAAAGGAGCACATGCATTTGGGACGTTCATGCAAGAGGGAGTTGCTGAAAGTTCATGTATTTGAAGATTCATGGATCATATTTATGGGGGAAAATACATGGGACGTTTCATGCATGATTCATGCATTTTCAAGATGACCATTCAAGTATTTTAGGCACATTAATGCCTCATTCAGCCAAGGGAGATGTAGGATCATTAAAGAGCTGCACATTCATGGAATTATGGAGATTCTTCAAGGCTAAGGATGCATGAATGCATCAAGTGAAGCATCATGATGGTTCGGCCAATTCATGTACCATCTTCAAGCATGAACTGGATTTTAATGCTATTTGTGTGAACATGTTAAATACCTGTGTGAACAGAATTTAAGTTAGTGTGAACAACATAGATGCCGAATATCAATAGGCATTTTAGGCTTATAAATAGCTTACTTTTTTATTGTAAAAGGTTACAGAATTTGATCAATTAAACTTAATAGAACTTTTGTTCTTGTGAGGTTACCTCCTCTCTTCTTTCGTTCGAGTCTCGAAGCGACTTATCTAGCTTGCTAGTGGTGTCAATTCGAACTCCATTGAACTTATCACCGAATCGGTGTGGCGTTCAACCATCTTCCTATACCTTTGGTTCTTACCTCCATATAGGTAACGGGTCAAGGTCCGCTTCTATCCTTCATCAAAATTCACCTTAAGCAATATAAGACTCGGGGCAATACTTTTTAGTATTGAATCATTCTTAAAGTTTGAGTTCTTTATCCATTTCCATTTATTTATCATCTTTGTAACTTAATTCTTTGTTAAACCGAACCTATCTTTCATCAAACCAAAACCCATCCTTTGAACCCATTTTGCCTACCTTCCGCTTATAAAACATTCAAACTCCATCTATCTACAAATTTGAACGAGCTTCTCGTCGACGATCGGGCATCTTAAGTGAACCCGACTCAATTAATCGGGCCGGATCACATCATTTGGTATCAGAGCTTGCAAAACGAGGAGCACCAAAGTTCGTAACAAGGCCACAAGTAGGTTCGGAACGTGAAAAGAAAAATTAAAAAAATTCGAGTTGTAATTTAATTTTTTTCCTTCCTTGTATTTACCTTACTATTGTATTGGAGTATCACAAAAAAAATCGAAATTCAAAAAAAAAAGAAGAAGTGAGCAAAAAAAGAAAAAAAAGTAAAAAAAAAGAACAAAAAAAAAGTGAAAAGTCTTGCGAGTTTTATTTTCATCTCTTATTACTCTGATCATCAAGTTTCCCTTCCTACCATTATTTACCCATCCCAACGCCACACTTTAAACCAATTTTCTTCTTTATTCAGCCTACCCTACACCCGACATTATCCCTTGTAACCAATTTGAAACCGACCCTCAAGCAGCAAATTAAGTCTACCGAGACAAATCACGAAATTGTGAGAAGAGGTTGAGTGGAAAAAGGCACGAGTGAAATTACATCAAAGAAAAAGCCAAAATTTGAATGTAAACACGAGTGCGAGTGAAAATCATTATTTCCTTTTCGAGCGAATTTGTGAGGTTTGTGGTAAGGTATTTATTTTCTTTATTATTTTTTTCTAACATCTTCTTGTCATTACTTAATCATGTCTCGAGAAACATTTCCCGAATCAGAATTCCAATATTTGATGCAAGAGATGCGTAGAATGGAGAAATCAAAATTTGATAAATTGCATGATCGATTAGATCGAGTGGAGGAAAGAGCCCGATGGAAGCCAAACTCACCGGGTGAAGAGACGGAGACAAGATCATCACGAAGGCACACATCCATTGATTTTTTGGGAAGAGATTCATGCCATGATTCCTATTCAACGAGGAACTCAAAACGAAGCAAAGCAAGTTTTGAGTTTAAAGCTTTCCGAGGTGACGAACGAGAAATCACAAGTAGTCCTTCATATGCACCGAGGTATTCGTCCACCAAGAATCAATCTCGAAGAGGTGATCATTTTTTGTATGAAAGTCGTTCCAATTATACCCAACGAGGTCATTTCATGCTGATTCATTTGTAACATCTCCATCCTATAATGAAAGAGCGAGGCAAAAAGAAAAAGAAATAAGAAGAAAGGAAAGACAAGAAATGTTGATGAGAGAAAATGAGCATATATGGAATGAAATCGAGAGACGAAAAAAAGAAATGAAAGAAAAGGAACAAGAAATTGAAAAAGAGAGTGAGATTGAAGAAAGAAACGAGAGTGTAAAAGAAACGAGTGTCATGGAAAAAGAAATTGAGATTGAAAAAGGATGTGAAAAAGAGAAAGAAATCGAAAAAGAAATTGAGATTGAACAAAAGTGTGAGGAAAAAGAGAAAATTGAAAAAGAAAGAAAAGACAATGAGTTAGAAAAACAAACGAGAGAAAAGGAGGCAAAAGAGCAAGAAAAAGTGAGGAATCTGTTTACTAAACCACATGAGAATTTGTCTTGTTTTGTTTCCTTTTTTCAGGTCTCCGGAAGGCCAAGTGACGATTATTTTCAACTCCAATACCTCTCGAAGGAGAGAAGGTTCATTTTGGCTGAAAAAGGTAATGTTCTCAACGATCCTAGTTCGCCTATGCCAAAAGGTAAGCAAGGTATGAATGTTGAAAATTTTAAAGCACTTCTGCCTTACTCGATTGTTGATGGACACACTGTTGATGATTTGGTCTTTAGAAAGAATCTAAACTTTGACGTGGCTATTTGTCATTCTTTGATTGATGATGATCCATTTGTTTTGTCTAATGATAAGAAGATTCTTGCTTTTGAAAAATATCATTTTGATGGTATTGGTTGTTTATCTTTAACTTGCAATGGAATGCATGTTTTGGATGCGCAAGATGAAAGTCCATATAAAATGTTCATTCTCACTGATCATGTTGAAAAGGAATGGAAATGTATTGATGAATACGCCATTGGCAAGATTTTTGATGAAGAGCGAATAAATCAGCACCAACAAAATCTGGAATTGTGTGATCAAAAGTTGACATATCATCTGCTTGGTTGTGTTGATCATGTGGATTATCTAATTTTTGGTGTGAAATTTCCATGTTTTTGTAAATCTTTTCGAATGAAATTTAAAGGGTTTGCTTGTTTGAATTTGAGTATGTTAACACCCTTGTTGTTTAATTTGTGTAAATTGTTGGAGATAAAAGGACTCTTTTTTCCATTTGGATCGAGTAGTAAAAATCATGTCTTTAATCCTGGAGTTTGCTATTATGAATCATCCATGAAAGAAAGCAAGCATCGTAAAATTTGTTTGAATGAATGTGTAAACAATCTTTGTTTGTATGATACTTTGTCTTTAAGTTTGAAAATGAGCCATGTGAATCTTGTTGGTTTGTTAAGTCAAAATCAAAATTTTGTTTTCGGAGGATGTTCTCAACTGTGGACTAAAAGATCCGAACATGTTTTGAATGATAATGATTTTGAGTTGCTTAGTGCTCTTTCTATGAAGTCGGTCATGAAATTGCCAAATCAAATTGAAATGGCAAGAGAAAATTTTGTCTTTGACCCCGGTGAACACCATTCTATATCATTGCCTAAGGTAATCGAACCATGGAAAGTTGACTTCCAAAACCATAGCTATCAAATGCCTTGTGATTTATGTTTGTTTCCATCGAAGAAAAAGGTAAGAACGATTTCTATTTTTGACCTCGGTATTGGATTATTTGTTCAAACTGTGAATCAAATCTCAAAAAGTTCCTTTGTGTTTAATCTTCATCGTGTCACTAATTCGTTTTATTCTTTTAAAGGTGACAATGTGAAGTGGTACCCTCCTAAAGAGGGAGGGCATGCGAATGAGCTTCTTTTGATCCGAGTTAATTGTGGCTTTCAGAATCTTCAATGATTTTTCGCGAGTAAATGGCCCGATTTGGGGACAAATCGCTTTAAAGAGGGAGGGGATGATACGACCATGCCCCGGGCACACTTTTGGATCAGCTCCCTAAGCATTGTTTGCAAATCCATGCTAGCTGAATTAGTTCAATTTCATTTCGTTAAGCTCCGTTTAGCTCGTTTCCAGCTCACTCGAGCTCAAGTCAACTCACTCAAGCTCAATTCAGCTCAATCTTAACCCAATGAGCTTATTTTTAGCTTTCTTTAGCTTGCATTTATTTTGCTAAAATAAACCATTTAATTTGTCATTAGTTAAATTAGTTGTTTATCTTAAGTTAGTTAATTTGTTAAAATCTGGACAAATAATTAATTAAGTGTTTTAATTATATCTAAATTAAATACTTAATTAATTATGATGTTTTAAATATGTCTAAAATTGTTAATATGTATGGCCAAATTTAATGTGCAAATTATTGAGTTCATATGCTGCTAATTTAATGTGTTTGAAATGCATTTAACTTGCTGATTTAATTTGCTGCAGGTTCATGAACGGATTTGATACGGGGTTGCGCGCGGACCAAGATCGAGTTGCCAAGTCACGAGAAACTCCTACGAAAACCCTAAACAATTAGATCTGAAATGAAACAGAAAATTAAAAGATTAGATTTTTGAATTTTCAGATCTGAAATAAAATCTCCAAATCAGCAAAGAATCAAATTGAGAATAGAAATAAGTGTTAGGGTTCTTGAAACCCTCAAGGAGATTGTGATTCTGCCCAATTGAACACCAAGATAGTTTTCCCCAAATTTCGACAATCTAATTTCACCCAAAAAGAGTATGGAAAAACCCTAGAAATTGGGGATTTTTGGGCTGATTCCTTAAGATAGAAAAAGGCTGAAAACACAATAAGAACAGAAAATAGATTAGATAATGATTTAGCACAAGTAGAAATAAAGAAAGAATTGACAGTAAGAAATTAAAAGATAAGTCCTAAGAAGCCTTGAAATCTCGAAAGATCTCACAACTCCCTTCAAACGGCTCTAATCTCCCCTCCAAAGAATATCAATGGCAAGAAGAAGGTTGAAGATGGCTCCCACAATCAAAAAGATTGTTAAAACAACTTCTAAAGAAAACTCAAGAGAAAATCCTTTAAGAACTCAAAGAGAATTTTCACTCAAATCAAATCTGAAATTTTCAATGTAATTGTAATGTAATGTAGGGTGGCTGGCCAAGCCATATAAATAGGCCTTTCAAATGTTTTCCTAATTTAATTAGAACACTAAAACTAAAACTAAAAAAAAACTCCTAATTATTTTAATATGGAAATTCGGCCAAGGGTCTTTTATTTGGGACTCTTGGACTGAATATAAAAATTTAAACTAAGTAAAATAAATAAATAAATAAATAAAAATAAAACTTTACAACTTGGGCCACTTTGACAATTTGGCCTGATTTTCAACTAAGTATGGATGGATTTCTTGATTGGGCTGGGAATTTGCTTATTGGGCCTCGCCTTCAAGAATTTGGGCTTTTGTGACTCGTATCATTCCCCCCTTCCTCAAAAAGATTCGTCCTCGAATCTGAAAAATCAAATGAACTCGACTTTCCTCTATCGAACGGGAGTAATGGCAATTGAGTCCACTGAAAAGAATAGCCATGAAATAGTAAATAGCAACACAAACAAGCTTGTAGTCCAATTATAAGCATAATAGAACAGGTATAACGCATGTGAATGGACAGATTCAGATTACCATGCAAACAATCTAATTTACTCACCACTGCCTCGTCAAATATTTGAAACAAAGATGGACATGTTTTAAGGCATTCAGTCGTCTCACATTGTTTCCACAAACCATGAATAAATTGCGAGTAATAAATCAAATGGTAAACATAATCGTCACAAGTAGGTATTTGAAAAGATTCACATGGTTCACAGAGTTGCATAATCATACCATGCATTAATCGACGGTCTATAGATTCACTCACACATGCATTATCAAAAACAAGAATCTTTTTATCAACCATCAAAACAGATAGATCATCAATAAATAAAATAGGACAGTCAAGCACGTTTCGATCTAAGTGTTCATCAACACGATCTTTATCACTATCCGAGGAGTACAAAAGTGTTTCAAAGGTTTCAAGCATCTTACCTCGATAAGCAGAAGAATAAGGGTCGATTTTACCTTTTTCATTTAAAACAAACCTTCGCTCATCGGGGGCATAGTGTAGTCGAATCTCCGTTGTTGAGTTAACCTTTGTCAAATGGAACTCAAACTTCATGTACAACCACATAAACTGTTTAAGGCACGAATATAAATTGAAAACAAATTTGGAAAATTTCGTTACCTTATTCTCCAAAACAGATTTGGACAAATTCGAGGATTTTACACAAGGTAAATCAAGAGAATAACAAATCACGCTTCTTTTCGTAATGACTTTATCAACCACAATCGAAGAGTAACAATTAATCGGATCAAAATGAGGGGATCTTTTAAGAACTAAGTCACCAAAAGTTTTATTAATAATTTTCAAATCTGCACTGGACTCGGTTTCTAAAATTTCCTTACCTCGCTTACCTTCGGGATCATGTAGTGTGATTTCATCTTTGCCTAAGTTGATCGTATGAAAGCGTATTTCATTTGAGAGGTATTGAAGTTGAAAGTTATCTTTCGATCTTTCGGGAACCTGAAAAGTAGCAACACAAGAAAAATTCATATCTTGGTTAGTGGAAACATTCCTCACTAGCCTTTCCTCGTCTTTTTCTTTTGTTTCTTTTTCTAACTCATTTTCTCTTCTTTCTTCAACTTCTTTTTCAATTTTCTTTTCTGTTTCACATTCCTTTTCACTCTCAATCTCTTTTTGCTCTTTTTCATTCTCTTTTTCTTTTTCCTCACTTGTTTTAACAGAATTTTTCAGTTTGATTTGGTCCTCATGGACTTGTTCCAGAGTGAGCGGCACTAAGGTGAGTTTCTTTCCTTGATGCTTGAAAGAATACCTATTGGTACGACCATCGTGAGTGACTTTTCGATCCAGTTGCCACGGTTCTCCTAGCAACAAATGGCAGGCTTGAATAGGCATTACGTCGCACACAACTTCGTCTTGATACTTACCGATAGAAAAGGCGATGCGCACTTGTTGAGTGACCCTAAATTGGCCTTCGTTGCTAAGCCCTTGTAGTTGATAAGGTTGTGGATGCTTGGTAGTGGTTAAGCAAAGCTTTTCCACCATCGTCGTGCTGGCTATGTTCGAGCAACTTTCACCATCAATAATAACTCTACAAAGCTTACCTTGTACGTGGCAGCGAGTATGAAAGAGATGTTCTCGTTGCTGCTCGCTCTTTGGTTTTGCCAAAGATGATTGTCCATGATCATGACAATCATCATCCATTCTAGGGACACGTTGAGGGTTGCACCTATGGGGCTGGTTATCCCTATCTTCCTTAATTGGATCTCGATATTGATGTTTTTGATTCACTCGTACCTCATTCAAAGTAGTATTCAATGCTTGAAGTGTAGCATTTATTTGTGTGATTGCAGCAGTATGTCTGTCTAA
Source organism: Gossypium hirsutum (assembly GCF_007990345.1). NCBI lineage: Eukaryota > Viridiplantae > Streptophyta > Magnoliopsida > Malvales > Malvaceae > Gossypium > Gossypium hirsutum. The sequence goes on along the minus strand of NC_053431.1, from coordinate 52,964,094 downwards.
CTGTTGTTGGACTTTCATAAGTGCATCATTATTATCACCTTTAGACATCTTCAAAACCTGTAAAAAATAAACACTCAACACTCAAAAATAAAAGTTAGCAAACCTCACCGTTAATCACTCAAAAAGAAAATTCAAATTCTCAATGAGGTAAAATTCAATCTTGTGAGTTCTTTATCAAAGTTTATATCAACCAATTAGAGAGTGGATGAACCGATCTACCAAAGAATCCTAATGTGCACTAGGATGCCAAAAACTGACGAGACACCAATTGATTCGTGTTGCACCGAGGAAGAATTGGGCACACGTTTAAATCCTACTAACACAAAAAACAAGAAGGTGTTAGATATTGTAAAGGGAGAATAAAAAGCAAACAAATGAAAACCTACAGCTAAGAATCAATAAAAATTGTTGAAAACAGAAAACCCGAAAAACTGCGGAGTAACTTGACAACTTCGTTCGAGGTGTTCCCGATCTCAAAAAATCACAAAATTAAATCTGGAATGTCTTCAAATATTGAATTTTTGATCTGGAAAATTTGGGCACCAAATTCAACCCGCTGAATATTTTTTTAATTTTTTATTGGATTTCGTATTTTTTCAATTTTTTGACTTTTTCGACTTATTTTTTTGCGGAAAATATTTTTTTATATTCAATAACAGTGCCAAAAATATGTATGTAAAATTTCAGATCAATCAGAAAACGTTTACCCACTCAAATGAATTTTTTTCGAAAATTTTTCTGGGTAAAACTGCTGTTTGTAATTTAAAAAATAGAGATCAGTTTAGAAATCAACCAAGAACACCCAAAACGCCCAAAATCTGATACCAAATGATACGGGGTTGCGCGCGGACCAAGATCGACTTGCCAAGTCACGAGAAACTCCTACGAAAACCCTAAACAATTAGATCTGAAACGAAACAGAAAATTAAAAGATTAGATTTTTGAATTTTCAGATCTGAAATAAAATCTCTAAATCAGCAAAGAATCAAATTGAGAATAGAAATAAGTGTTAGGGTTCTTGAAACCCTCAAGGAGATTGTGATTCTGCCCAATTGAACACCAAGATAGTTTTCCCCAAATTTCGACAATCTAATTTCACCCAAAAAGAGTATGGAAAAACCCTAGAAATTGGGGATTTTTGGGCTGATTCCTTAAGATAGAAAAAGGCTGAAAACACAATAAGAACAGAAAATAGATTAGATAATGATTCAGCACAAGTAGAAATAAAGAAAGAATTGACAGTAAGAAATTAAAAGATAAGTCCTAAGAAGCCTTGAAATCTCGAAAGATCTCACAACTCCCTTCAAACGGCTCTAATCTCCCCTCCAAAGAATATCAATGGCAAGAAGAAGGTTGAAGATGGCTCCCACAATCAAAAAGATTGTTAAAACAACTTCTAAAGAAAACTCAAGAGAAAATCCTTGAAGAACTCAAAGAGAATTTTCACTCAAATCAAATCTGAAATTTTCAATGTAATTGTAATGTAATGTAGGGTGGCTGGCCAAGCCATATAAATAGGCCTTTCAAATGTTTTCCTAATTTAATTAGAACACTAAAACTAAAACTAAAAAAAAACTCCTAATTATTTTAATATGGAAATTCGGCCAAGGGTCTTTTATTTGGGACTCTTGGACTGAATATAAAAATTTAAACTAAGTAAAATAAATAAATAAATAAATAAAAATAAAACTTTACAACTTGGGCCACTTTGACAATTTGGCCTGATTTTCAACTAAGTATGGATGGATTTCTTGATTGGGCTGGGAATTTGCTTATTGGGCCTCGCCTTCAAGAATTTGGGCTTTTGTGACTCGTATCAGGATTGGTACAATGTATGGGAGTGTGCATGCACAATTGAGGTTCAATGGATGGCATTTAAAGGAGCACATGCATTTGGGACGTTCATGCAAGAGGGAGTTGCTGAAAGTTCATGTATTTGAAGATTCATGGATCATATTTATGGGGGAAAATACATGGGACGTTTCATGCATGATTCATGCATTTTCAAGATGACCATTCAAGTATTTTAGGCACATTAATGCCTCATTCAGCCAAGGGAGATGTAGGATCATTAAAGAGCTGCACATTCATGGAATTATGGAGATTCTTCAAGGCTAAGGATGCATGAATGCATCAAGTGAAGCATCATGATGGTTCGGCCAATTCATGTACCATCTTCAAGCATGAACTGGATTTTAATGCTATTTGTGTGAACATGTTAAATACCTGTGTGAACAGAATTTAAGTTAGTGTGAACAACATAGATGCCGAATATCAATAGGCATTTTAGGCTTATAAATAGCTTACTTGTTTATTGTAAAAGGTTACAGAATTTGATCAATTAAACTTAATAGAACTTTTGTTCTTGTGAGGTTACCTCCTCTCTTCTTTCGTTCGAGTCTCGAAGCGACTTATCTAGCTTGCTAGTGGTGTCAATCCGAACTCCATTGAACTTATCACCGAATCGGTGTGGCGTTCAACCATCTTCCTATACCTTTGGTTCTTACCTCCATATAGGTAACGGGTCAAGGTCCGCTTCTATCCTTCATCAAAATTCACCTTAAGCAATATAAGACTCGGGGCAATACTTTTTAGTATTGAATCATTCTTAAAGTTTGAGTTCTTTATCCATTTCCATTTATTTATCATCTTTGTAACTTAATTCTTTGTTAAACCGAACCTATCTTTCATCAAACCAAAACCCATCCTTTGAACCCATTTTGCCTACCTTCCGCTTATAAAACATTCAAACTCCATCTATCTACAAATTTGAACGAGCTTCTCGTCGACGATCGGGCATCTTAAGTGAACCCGACTCAATTAATCGGGCCGGATCACATCACCGGGGCATCTTCGAATACAAATCAAGATCTAATCGAGCTTCCAAAAGGCCCTATGACTCGAGCTCGAACCAAGTGAATTCAAGACGCCTTATCAGCTTTGGTGTTACGCATTTGGGATGACAACAAGGTCTATGACGTTGGAGGAGCTAAGGATAACTCCTTGAAGACTCCATGCACCATTTTGCAATCCGATCTCAGCTCCTCTTTAGCTCCCCATGCACCATTCAGCTCCCATCAGCTCACTTGAGCTTGATTCAGCTCGTTTGAGCTAGAATTCAGCTCGATCCAACTCATTTCTTTTTCATTCCAATAAATTAAGTTTTAATCTAGTTTATAATTAAGTTTGCTACAGCTCATGTCGAAACCCCTTGATGTGAGCACACCCGGGGCATCCTCAAATGCACACCAAGGATCTATTGAGCTGCCAAAAGGTCCCATGACCCGAGCTCGAACCAAGCAACTTCAAGATGCTATATCAGCCTTTGTGATGCGCATTTGGGATGATAACCAGCTTTATAACGTTGGAGGAGCTAAGAATAACTCCTTGAAGACTCCATGCACCATTTTGCAATACGACCTCAGCTCCTCTTCAGCTCCCCCATGCGCCATTCAATTTTCCATCAGCTCACTTGAGCTCGTTTTAGCTCATTTGAGCTCGAATTTAGCTCGTTTCAGCTCATTCCTTTTTCATTTCAATAAATAAGTATTAATCTAGCTTATAACTAAGTTTGTTACAGCTCATGCCGAATTCCCTAGCTCAATTTAGCTCACTAAGTGTTTTTGACTATTTGAGCTAGCTGAATTTATTATAAGTTGACTTATAATTATTGTGTTCAAATTTAGTTAGTGATATTAAGTTATTTGATAAAGGGACGCACGCGGACCAAGATCGAGTTGCCAAGTCACGAGAAACTCCTACGAAAGATCCTAGACGAACAGATCTAAAATAAAAAACAAAGATTAAGATTAAAAGCAAATCTGAATTGAATTGAAATTCCCCAAATTCAATTAAATGAGCAGCAAGAAACAAAGAAATAGAATAAGCGAATCAAACGGAATTGAAAGTATGGAAAGGATGCGAATCTGCCAAGGGATTGATTCGGCCAAGAATGCCCAATTTCCAGCAATCAATTGATTCCCAAATTGAAAGAAATCCAATCGGCCAAACCCTAGGAATTGGGGATTTTTGGGTTCGAATGGGTGCTGCCAATAGGAGAACAACTTAAACGATGAGATCTTGAGTTTAATCAATGCTGGAAAACAAACAAGAACAGCCGAATATTAGATATAGATTCGGCATCAATAGAAATAAAGAAAAGAAATTGAACAGCAAAAATTAAAGGATAAGTCCTAAAGATCCTTGAAATCCCGAAAGATTTCACAAATCTCTTCAAACGGCTCTAATCTCCCCTCCAAAGAATATCGATGGCAAGAAGAAGGTTGAAGATGGCTCCCACAATCAAAAGATTGTTAAAACAACTTCTAAAGAAAGCTCAAGAGAGAATTCTTGGAGAAAACCCCAAAGAAAATTCTGCACTCTAACAAACTGAAATTTAATATATTGAATGATAATAAGATGTTTTTACAAAGGGTGGCTGGCCAAGGCTTATATAGGCCTCCAACAAATCCTAATCTCACAAGTAACTAATAAAAATTAAACCTAATTAATAAAATAACAAGGTAAATTCGGCCATGCACTTATATGGGCTGTTTTGGGCCGAATTTTACATGTAATGCTCCTAAAGATAAAAAAATTAAATTAAACAAGTAAGATGTTTACAAATTGGGCCATTTGACATTTTGGCCTGATTTTCAACTAAGTATGAAGAAATTTCTTGATTGGGCTGGATTTTGGTTATTGGGCCTCGCCTTCAAGGATTTGGGCTCGTGATCCATCTCCTACCAAAATTGGGTCGTTGACACTCGTAATGGAGATCCAATGCGTTTTGGCTGCAAGATTTGGTTTCTTGGACCAAGATTTCCAAGATTTGAAATCTTGATTTTCTTGATTCTTGAAATCTCTTCGAACAGTAAAATTGGGCCAAGATTCGATTTCTTGATTTTCTTGTTCTCTCGTGTATGCATCTAAGGCCTTGCTAACAAGCTCTTGAGTGGTCCCATTTAGTTTGGACCGTATTTGTCGGCCCTTTGATCTCGTTATTGGGCCTTGTGGCAATTTGAGCCCATCACGTTCTTGAACTTGGATTGGGCCTTTATGACTCGTATCATTCCCCCCTTCCTCAAAAAGATTCATCCTCGAATCTAAAAAATCAAATGAACTCGACTTTCCTCGATCGAACGGGACTAATGGAAATTGAGTCCACTGAAAAGAATAGCCATGAAATAGTAAATAGCAGCGCAAACAAGCTTGTAGTCCAATTATAAGCATAATAGAACAGGTATAACGCATGTGAATGGACAGATTCAGATTACCATGCCTTAATCGACAGTCTATAGATTCACTCACACATGCATTATCAAAAAACAAGAATCTTTTTATCAACCATCAAAATAGATTTATCATCAATAAATAAAATAGGACAGTCAAGCACGTTTCGATCTAAGTGTTCATCAACACGATCTTTGTTGCTATCCGAGGAGTACAAAAGTGTTTCAAAGGTTTCAAGCATCTTACCTTGATAAGCAAAAGAATAAGGGTCGATTTTACCTTTTTCATTTAAAACAAACCTTCGTTCATTGGGGGCATAGTGTAGTCGAATCTCCGTTGTTGAGTTAACCTTTGTCAAATGGAACTCAAACTTCATGTACAACCACATAAACTGTTTAAGGGACGAATATAAATTGAAAACAAATTTGGAAAATTTCGTTACCTTATTCTCCAAAACAGATTTGGACAAATTTACACAAGGTAAATCAAGAGAATAACAAATCACGCTTCTTTTCGTAATGACTTTATCAACCACAATCGAAGAGTAACAATTAATCGGATCAAAATGAGGGAATCTTTTGAGAACTAAGTCACCAAAAGTTTTATCAATAATTTTCAAATCTGCACTGGACTCGGTTTTTAAAATTTCCTTACCTCGCTTACCTTCGGGATCATGTAGTGTGATTTCATCTTTGCCTAAGTTGATCGTATGAAAGCGTCTTTCATTTGAGAGGTATTGAAGTTGAAAGTTATCTTTCGATCTTTCGGGAACCTGAAAAGTAGCAACACAAGAAAAATTCATATCTTGGTTAGTGGAAACATTCCTCACTACCCTTTCCACGTCTTTTTCTTTTGTTTCTTTTTCTAATTCATTTTCTCTTCTTTCTTCAATTTCTTTTTCACTCTCAATCTCTTTTTGCTCTTTTTCATTCTCTTTTTCTTTTTCCTCACTTTTTTAACAGAATTTTTCAGTTTGATTTGGTCCTCATGGACTTGTTCCGGAGTGAGCGGCACTAAGGTGAGTTTCTTTCCTTGATGCTTGAAAGAATACCTATTGGTACGACCATCGTGAGTGACTTTTCGATCCAGTTGCCATGGTTCTCCTAGCAACAAATGGCAGGCTTGAATAGGCATTACGTCGCACACAACTTCGTCTTGATACTTACCGATAGAAAAGGCGATGCGCACTTGTTGAGTGACCTTAAATCGGCCTTCGTTGCTAAGCTCTTGTAGTTGATAAGGTTGTGGATGCTTGGTAGTGGTTAAGCAAAGCTTTTCCACTATCGTCGTGCTGGCTACGTTCGTGCAACTTTCACCATCAATAATAACTCTACAAAGCTTCCCTTGTACATGGCAGCGAGTATGAAAGAGATGTTCTCGTTGCTGCTCACTCTTTGGTTTTGCCAAAGAAGGTTGCCCACGATCATGAAAATCATCATCCATTCTAGGGACTTGATACGCCCTCACCTCGAGATCGAATTGAGTCGTAAAGATCGCCCGATCATGAATTAGGAGTAAATTGAGGCTTTACAAAATAGGCTAGAAGAAAGAGGTCTATTTAGGCTCAAAAAGGTTTTGTTGGTTTAGGAAATGAATTAGAAAACAATGGAAGCAATTTGGCTAAGGATTCGAAAGCCGAACTAACACAATAGGAATGTGTTAACCCGTAACTTAGGAGAATGCTTAGGTTGGTAAGGATGGATGGAAGGTTTGTTAAATGGAAAGAAACTTCGACCCACTATCAATGGTGATAGGAACCTTAGTATGAATCGAACACCACACTTTTGGGATTAAAGTGATAAGTTCGGGAAGAAACAAAAACAAGTTTGACGCCACAAAGATGTTTGATAAGTCTCACAAGTTTTTGGAGAATAACGAGAGTTGAAAACAACCTCACAATTTAGCAAAGCTATCAAATTGTTCATTAACCTCCAAAATGTGAATTACATGGTCTATTTATAGGCTGGACTAAGGCAGCCGAATAGCCTATTAATCAGATTCTTATGCCTTAAGTTTCTATAGGAAACTTCCTAGAAATTTCCCAAATACATTGATGAACAAAAATCTGAATCTTATCCTTCTAGAAGAGATGATTCGGCTGGCCCTTTTAATGATGATAATTCACATTCAACTAATGTTTTAAAATAGCTTAATTGCTGCTATGGAGAAGAGAAATGGACAGCTTCAAAAATTATGCTTCTTTGGCCGAATATGAGTAGCCACCAAGTGAATTGGCTGCTGGAATTTATGATACACTCTTTGGCCATTGCTCTCCACGAAATTGGCCCTTGGAGAAGCTCAAAAACAGCAGCTAGAAGTCCATTGAGCTGCACGAAAAGTCAGCTGGAAACACAAGGCAGCTGCACTTTAAATGCCGTCCATGCATGTGCCCAAATACATGCTCCTTCTTTATGAGCTTTCTTTGCCATTAAGCTAGCTGAAAAAAACATCAAATAAATGTGATTAGGACAAGTTTAATACTCATGAAATCAGCAGCTGGACATATTAAAATTCTGCACATTAATTCGGCTAAGACAAATTAATTAGCAGCCACTAATAAATTTGTCTTAGTCAAGACACATTAAAACTTTGTAATTAAACTAAACACATTTAATTTATGACTTAATATGGACATATTAAAGGCATGTACTAATATAAAACATATTTAATAAGCTGAATTAAAAATGTCCAGATTAAGACACATTTATTTAATTAAATGATTTGAGCTGATTCTAAACTAACACAACTAATTAAATTTATTAAAAATAAATTTAATCAGCTCCTTGAACTAATTAAGTGCCGAATTGAGCTAAATTGAGCTGACACAAGCTAAAATCAGCTTGTAGGAAATTGCGAATCAAGCTAGTTGAGCTGGGCGTTTTATGGGCAATCAATCCATCACTCCACAATCGAGCAATATAGCTTGCTACAGCATCTTGGAACTTCTTGGCACGTGCTCGAGTAATTGGCCCCAAAGGCAACTCCATGGATTCGGCACCTATCTTCATGGGCGAGCTCATATCAGGACACGTCGAGGGTCGCGCCTATGGGGCTGGTTATCCCTATCTTCCTTGATTGGATATCGATATTGAGGTTCTTGATTCAATCGTACCTCATTGATGGTAGCAATCAAGGCTCGAAGAGCAGCAGCCTGTTCATCCAACTGTTGTTGGAATTTTTTAAATATGTCACTATTATTATCACCTGTAGACATTTTTTTAAACCTACAAAACACTCAACACTCAAAAATAAAAGTTATCAAACCTCACCGTTAATCACTCAAAAAGAAAAAATCAAATTCTCAATGAGGTCGAATTCAATCTTGTGAGTTCTTTATCAGAGTTTATATCAACCAATTAGAGAGTGTGAACCAAACTACCAAAGAATCCTAATTTGCACTAGGATGCCAAAAACTGACAAGACACCAATTGATTCGTGTTGCACCGAGGAAGAAGTTGTGCACACGTTTAAATCCTACTAACACAAGAAACAAGAAGGTGTTAGATAACGTAAAGGAAGAATAAAGGTAAACAAATGAAAACCTACAGCTAAGAATCAATAAAAATTGCTGAAAATAGAAAACCCGAAAAACTGCGGAGTAACTTGACAACTTCGTTTCAGGTGTTCCTGATCTCCAAAAATCACGAAATTAAATCTGGAGTGTCCTTATATATTTAATTTTTGATATGGAAATTTTGGGCACCAAATTCAACCCGCTGAATCTTTTTTTAAATTTTTATTGAATTTCGTATTTTTTGATTTTTTTGACTTTTTTGATTGATTTTTTTGCGGGAATAATTTTTTTATATTCAATCACAGTGCCAAAAACATGTATGTAAAATTTCAGATCAATCGGACAACGTTTACCCACTCAAATGAATTTTTTTTGAACAATTTTTCTGGGTAAAACTGCTGTTTATGCTTTAAAAAATAGAGATCAGTTTAGAAATCAACCAAGAACACTCAAAACGCCCAAAATCTGATACCAAATGGTACGGGGTTGCGCACGGACCAAGATCGAGTTGCCAAGTCACGAGAAACTCCTACAAAAGATCCTAGACGAACAGATCTGAAATCAAAAACAAAGATTAAGATTAAAAGCAAATCTGAATTGAATTGAAATTCCCCAAATTCAATTAAATGAGCAGCAAGAAACAAAGAAATAGAATAAGCGAATCAAACGGAATTGAAAGTATGGAAAGGATGCGAATCTGCCAAGAATGCCCAATTTCCAGCAATCAATTGATTCCCAAATTGAAAGAAATCCAATCGGCCAAACCCTAGGAATTGGGGATTTTTGGGTTCGAATGGGTGCTGCCAATAGGAGAACAACTTAAACGATGAGATCTTGAGTTTAATCAATGCTGGAAAACAAACAAGAACAGCAAAATATTAGATATAGATTCGGCATCAACAGAAATAAAGAAAAGAAATTGAACAGCAAAAATTAAAGGATAAGTCCTAAAGATCCTTGAAATCCCGAAAGATTTCACAAATCTCTTCAAACGGCTCTAATCTCCCCTCCAAAGAATATCGATGGCAAGAAGAAGGTTGAAGATGGCTCCCACAATCAAAAGATTGTTAAAACAACTTCAAAAGAAAGCTCAAGAGAGAATTCTTGGAGAAACCCCAAAGAAAATTCTGCACTCTAACAAACTGAAATTTAATATATTGAATGATAATAAGATGTTTTTACAAAGGGTGGCTGGCCAAGGCTTATATAGGCCTCCAACAAATCCTAATCTCACAAGTAACTAATAAAAATTAAACCTAATTAATAAAATAACAAGGTAAATTCGGCCATGCACTTATATGGGCTGTTTTGGGCCGAATTTTACATGTAATGCTCCTAAAGATAAAAAAATTAAATTAAACAAGTAAGATGTTTACAAATTGGGCCCTTCGACATTTTGGCCTGATTTTCAACTAAGTATGAAGAAATTTCTTGATTGGGCTGGATTTTGGTTATTGGGCCTCGCCTTCAAGAATTTGGGCTCGTGATCCATCTCCTACCAAAATTGGGTCGTTGACGCTCGTAATGGAGATCCAATGCGTTTTGGCTGCAAGATTTGGTTTCTTGGACCAAGATTTCCAAGATTTGAAATCTTGATTTTCTTGATTCTTGAAATCTCTTCGAACAGCAAAATTGGGCCAAGATTCGATTTCTTGATTTTCTTGAAAACAAGAAAGTGAATCTTGATTTTCTTGTTCTCTCGTGTATGCATCTAAGGCCTTGCTAACAAGCTCTTGAATGGTCCCATTTAGTTTGGACCGCATTTCTCGGGCCTTTGATCTCGTTATTGGGCCTTGTGGCAATTTGAGCCCATCACGTTCTTGAACTTGGATTGGGCCTTTATGACTCGTATCATTATTTAGTTATTATTTTAAATTATAATTATATGAATAGTTGTGTGTTATTTAATTATGTTATTTAATTTTGTAGGTTAGCCGAATTTGGAAGATACATTCATGGCATTTAATGCAAGGTGCATGAACGGGAAAGTTCATTGAACGGGAGGATACATGCATGGACCGGTTCAATGTTTGGAGGACATACATTCATGTACATGGAAGGTTAATGCATATTGAAAGGTGCATCTCCCTTGGACGGCACACATGCATGAATGGGGGTAATCAATGCAAGTGCATGTACGGCTAGGTTCAAGGCCCCTTCCAAGTTCCATGTACAACCGATGCATGTGGGAGGACCCTTGGAGTTTCCTAAGCACCTATTCGGCCAAGAGACACCCTTTGGGAGTTTCATGCATCCCATGGCCGAACCTAGACAATCCCATTGGCTTCCAAAGCTTGCTCATACATGAAGCTGCCCATTCATCTCCCATTCGGCCGAACATGGACAAGGACACCATTGGTCATTTTTCTAGAAGGTTCATGTCTTAATTAGGTTCATTACTTAATCGTTAAGTTCATGAATGGACTATTCGGTTAGCATAAGAAACTAGTATAAATAGTTTGTTGATTTCATTTGTAAAGGACTTTTGCCAAAATTGTTAATGAACATTTGTTCTTGTGAGGTTGCTTCCTCTCATATCTCGTACAAGTTTCGAAAGACTTATCTGGCTTGTGCTAGTGGCGTCAATCGTCTTGTTTGAACTTATCACCAATCTTGGTGTGGCGTTCACCTATCCATCTATCCATACTTAACCTTAACAATATAGGAACCGGGGTGACACTTCTTAGTGTTGAATCATTCCTAACGTTGAGTTCGTTTTTCCATCCCCCATCTTTCAACTTTCCTTCTTGTAACCAAACCGACCCATTTATCCATCACCCATCTTTGCTACACATAACCGAACCTATTACTAAACTTACCCTTCTTGAAACCTTCCGCTTATTCTGATCCATTATTTTACTTTTATTACTAAAATCCGAGGCACGAATGACTCTCTCAAACTACGATCGGGAAACTACGTGATTCGACTCATCTACTCGGGCCAGATCACATCACCCCTAGATCAATTTAGCCTCATTAAGTGTTTGACTATTTTTTTGACCTAGCCGAATTTACTTGATAGTTGACTTATAATTATTATGTTTGGATTTAGTTAATTTCATTAAGTTGTTTAATTATTAATTATGATTTTATGAATAGTTATATTTTATTTAATTGTGTGTTTAATTTATGTAGGTTAGTCGAATGTGGAAGGTTCATTCATGAAGAGATGCATGAACGGGAGAGTTCAATGAATGAAAAGATTCACGCACGGCATGGTTCAATGCTTGGGGGAAATTAAGTTCATGTACATGGGAGGTTAATTACATGCATGTGGGTTGAGAAGATACATTCACTCTGGACGGCACACATGCATGAATGAAGAGCATTTAATGAATGTTCATGTACAGCCATATTCAAGCTCCCTTCTAGTTCAATGCATGGCCGAATGTATGGGGTGAAATACATGAATTGTTTGCTGCCCAAATGACTTCCCTAGGTGTCTATTCGGCCAAGAGACACTTCTTGAATGTTTCATTCATCCCATGGCCGAATTTAGACAAGCTATTGAGTTCCCAAGACTTCACATTCATCCAAGATGCTTTGCTTACACATGAAGCTGTCCAATGGAGTTCCCATCAGCCGAATCTAGTCCTAGCAAATTAAAGACTTGTTCTAGATTATTCTAGTGCATTCATAGCTGAATTTATTTAGTCTTTAAGCTATTAGTTTGTCCATTCGGCTACTATTTGTTAGCCTATAAATAGTTTGCACTTTTTATTGTAAAGGGACTTTTGCCAAATTATTGAATGAACATTGTTCTTGTAAGGTTGCTTCCTCTCATATCTCGTACAATTTTCGAAAGACTTATCTAGCTTGTGCTAGTGGCGTCAATCGTCCTTGTTTGAACTTATCACCAATCTTGGTGTGGCGTTCACCTATCCATCTATCCATTTTTTTTCACCTTAACAATATAGGAATCGGGGTGACACTTCTTAGTGTTGAATCATTCCTGACGTTGAGTACATTTTCCATTCCCAACTTTTAACTTTCTTTCTTGTTAACCCAAACCGAACCATCTATCCTTCATCCATCTTTGCTACCCTTAACCGAACCTATTGCTAAACTTACCCTTTTTGAAACCTTCCACTAACCCTGATGTGATCCGACCCAGGTTAATCGAGTCGTTTCACAAAGTTGCCCGATCGTCTACGAGGAGTAGTTGGAGTTGTCAAAATTGGGTGATTTAGGCTAAGGGTTGCGGAAGCTTTGAGAGGGTTTAGATGAGTGGTTTGGTGTTGATAAATTCGGTTTAGAATAGAAACAAGGTAGGTTAGAAAAAAGGTAATTGATGGAGATGGAAAATAAAACTTAAACGTCAAGAATGTTCAATACTAAAAAGTATTGCCCGAGTCTTATATTGCTTAAGGTGAAATTTGATGAAGGATAGAAGCGAACCTTGACCCAATACCTATATAGAGGTAAGAACCAAAGGTATAAAAATATGGTTGAACGCCACACCGGTTTGGTGATAAGTTCAATTTAGTTTGGATGGACGCCACTAGCAAGCTAGATAAGTCGCTTCGAGACTCGAACGAAAGAAGAGAGGAGGTAACCTCACAAGAACAAAAGTTCTATTAAGTTTAATAATCAAATTCTGTAACCTTTTACAATAAACAAGTAAGCTATTTATAAGCCTAAAATTCCTATTGATATTCGGAATCTATGTTGTTCACACAAATAGCATTAAAATCCAGTTCATGCTTGAAGATGGTACATGAATTGGCCGAACCATCATGATGCTTCACTTGATGCATTCATGCATTCTTAGCCTTGAAGAATCTCCATAATTCCTTGAATGTGCAGCTCTTTAATGATCCTACATCTCCCTTGGCTGAATGAGGCATTAATGTGCCTAAAATACTTGAATGGTCATCTTGAAAATGCATGAATCATGCATGAAACGTCCCATGTATTTTCCCCCATAAATATGATCCATGAATCTTCAAATACATGAACTTTCAGCAACTCCCTCTTGCATGAACGTCCCAAATGCATGTGCTCCTTTAAATGCCATCCATTGAACCTCAATTGTGCATGCACACTCCCATACATTGCACCAATCCGTTCATGAACCTGCAGCAAATTAAATCAGCAAGTTAAATGCATTTCAAACACATTAAATTAGCAGCATATGAACTCAATAATTTGCACATTAAATTTGGCCATACATATTAACAATTTTAGACATATTTAAAACATCATAATTAATTAAGTATTTAATTTAGATATAATTAAAACACTTAATTAATTATTTGTCCAGATTTTAACAAATTAACTAACTTAAGATAAACAACTAATTTAACTAATGACAAATTAAATGGTTTATTTCAGCAAAATAAATGCAAGCTAAAGAAAGCTAAAAATAAGCTCATTGGGTTAAGATTGAGCTAAATTGAGCTTGAGTGAGTTGACTTGAGCTCGAGTGAGCTGGAAACGAGCTAAACGGAGCTTAACGAAATGAAATTGAACTAATTCAGCTCGCATGGATTTGCAAACAATGCTTAGGGAGCTGATCCAAAAGTGTGCCCGGGGCATGGTCGTATCATCCCCTCCCTCTTTAAAGCGATTTGTCCCCAAATCGGGCCATTTACTCGTGAAAAATCGTTGAAGATTCTGAAAGCCACAATTAACTCGGATCAAAAGAAGCTCATTCGCATGCCCTCCCTCTTTAGGAGGGTACCACTTCACATTGTCACCTTTAAAAGAATAAAACGAATTAGTGACACGATGAAGATTAAACACAAAGGAACTTTTTGAGATTTGATTCACAGTTTGAACAAATAATCCAATACCGGGATCAAAAATAGAAATCATTCTTACCTTTTTCTTCGATGGAAACAAACATAAATCACAAGGCATTTGATAGCTATGGTTTTGGAAGTCAACTTTCCATGGTTCGATTACCTTAGGCAATGATATAAAATGGTGTTCACCGGGGTCAAAGACAAAATTTTCTCTTGCCATTTCAATTTTATTTGGCAATTTCATGACCGACTTCATAGAAAGAGCACTAAGCAACTCAAAATCATTATCATTCAAAACATGTTCGGATCTTTTAGTCCACAGTTGAGAACATCCTCCGAAAACAAAATTTTGATTTTGACTTAACAAACCAACAAGATTCACATGGCTCATTTTCAAACTTAAAGACAAAGTATCATACAAACAAAGATTGTTTACACATTCATTCAAACAAATTTTACGATGCTTGCTTTCTTTCATGGATGATTCATAATAGCAAACTCCAGGATTAAAGACATGATTTTGACTACTCGATCCAAATGGCAAAAAGAGTCCTTTTATCTCCAACAATTTACACAAATTAAACAACGAGGGTGTTAACATACTCAAATTCAAACAAGCAAACCCTTTAAATTTCATTCGAAAAGATTTACAAAAACATGGAAATTTCACACCAAAAATTAGATAATCCACATGATCAACACAACCAAGCAGATGATATGTCAACTTTTGATCACACAATTCCAGATTTTGTTCGCTCTTCATCAAAAATCTTGCCAATGGCGTATTCATCAATACATTTCCATTCCTTTTCAACATGATCAGTGAGAATGAACATTTTATATGGACTTTCATCTTGCGCATCCAAAACATGCATTCCATTGCAAGTTAAAGATAAACAACCAATACCATCAAAATGATATTTTTCAAAAGCAAGAATCTTCTTATCATTAGACAAAACAAATGGATCATCATCAATCAAAGAATGACAAATAGCCACGTCAAAGTTCAGATTCTTTCTAAAGACCAAATCATCAACAGTGTGTCCATCAACAATCGAGTAAGGCAGAAGTGCTTTAAAATTTTCAACATTCATACCTTGCTTACCTTTTGGCATAGGCGAACTAGGATCGTTGAGAACATTACCTTTTTCAGCCAAAATGAACCTTCTCTCCTTCGAGAGGTATTGGAGATGAAAATTATCGTCACTTGGCCTTCCGGAGACCTGAAAAGAGGAAACAAAACAAGACAAATTCTCATGTGGTTTAGTAAACAGATTCCTCACTTTTTCTTGCTCTTTTGCCTCCTTTTCTCTCGTTTGTTTTTCTAACTCATTGTCTTTTCTTTCTTTTTCAATTTTCTCTTTTTCCTCACACTTTTGTTCAATCTCAATTTCTTTTTCGATTTCTTTCTCTTTTTTCACATCCTTTTTCAATCTCAATTTCTTTTTCCATGACACTCGTTTCTTTTACACTCTCGTTTCTTTCTTCAATCTCACTCTCTTTTTCAATTTCTTGTTCCTTTTCTTTCATTTCTTTTTTTCGTCTCTCGATTTCATTCCATATATGCTCATTTTCTCTCATCAACATTTCTTGTCTTTCCTTTCTTCTTATTTCTTTTTCTTTTTGCCTCGCTCTTTCATTATAGGATGGAGATGTTACAAATGAATCAGCACGAAATGACTCTCGTTGGGTATAATTGGAACGACTTTCATACAAAAAATGATCACCTCTTCGAGATTGATTCTTGGCGGACGAATACCTCAGTGCATACGAAGGACTACTTGTGATTTCTCGTTCGTCACCTCGGAAAGCTTTAAACTCAAAACTTGCTTTGCTTCATCTTGAGTTCCTCGTTGAATAGGAATCATGGTATGAATCTCTTCCCAAAAAATCAATGGATGTGTGCCTTCGTGATGATCTTGTCTCCGTCTCTTCACTCGGTGAGTTTGGCTTCCATCGGGCTCTTTCCTCCACTCGATCCAATCGATCATGCAATTTATCAAATTTTGATTTCACCATTCTACGCATCTCTTGCATCAAATATTGGAATTCTGATTCGAGAAATGTTTCTCGAGACATGATTAAGTAATGACAAGAAGATGTTAGAAAAAAATAATAAAGAAAATAAATACCTTACCACAAACCTCACAAATTCGCTCGAAAAGGAAATAATGATTTTCACTCGCACTCATGTTTACATTCAAATTTTGGCTTTTTCTTTGATGTAATTTCACTCGTGCCTTTTTCCACTCAACCTCTTCTCACAATTTCGTGATTTGTCTCGGTAGACTTAATTTGCTGCTTGAGGGTCGGTTTCAAATTGGTTACAAGGGATAATGTCGGGTGTAGGGTAGGTTGAATAAAGAAGAAAATTGGTTTAAAGTGTGGCGTTGGGATGGGTAAATAATGGTAGGAAGGGAAACTTGATGATCGGAGTAATAAGTGATAATGATAAAAACTCGCAAGACTTTTCACTTTTTTTTCTTTCTTCTTTTTTTTAACTCGATTTTTTTGTCACTTCTTTTTTTTCCTTTTTTTTGAATTTTTTTTCTGAATTTCTTCTCTCTTTTTTAAATCCAATACAATAGTAAACAAAATACAAGGAAGAGAAAAAAAATTAAATTCCAACTCAATTTTTTTTGACTTTTTTTTACGTTACGAACCTATTTCGAGCTTGATACGAACATCGATACTCCTCGTTTTAGTAGCTCTGATACCAAATGATGTGATCCGACCCAGGTTAATCGAGTCGTTTCACAAAGTTGCCCGATCGTCTACGAGGAGTAGTTGGAGTTGTCAAAATTGGGTGATTTAGGCTAAGGGTTGCGGAAGCTTTGAGAGGGTTTAGATGAGTGGTTTGGTGTTGATAAATTCGGTTTAGAATAGAAACAAGGTAGGTTAGAAAAAGGTAATTGATGGAGATGGAAAATAAAACTTAAACGTCAAGAATGTTCAATACTAAAAAGTATTGCCCGAGTCTTATATTGCTTAAGGTGAAATTTGATGAAGGATAGAAGCGAACCTTGACCCAATACCTATATAGAGGTAAGAACCAAAGGTATAAAAATATGGTTGAACGCCACACCGGTTTGGTGATAAGTTCAATTGAGTTTGGATGGACGCCACTAGCAAGCTAGATAAGTCGCTTCGAGACTCGAACGAAAGAAGAGAGGAGGTAACCTCACAAGAACAAAAGTTCTATTAAGTTTAATAATCAAATTCTGTAACCTTTTACAATAAACAAGTAAGCTATTTATAAGCCTAAAATTCCTATTGATATTCGGCATCTATGTTGTTCACACAAATAGCATTAAAATCCAGTTCATGCTTGAAGATGGTACATGAATTGGCCGAACCATCATGATGCTTCACTTGATGCATTCATGCATCCTTAGCCTTGAAGAATCTCCATAATTCCTTAAATGTGCAGCTCTTTAATGATCCTACATCTCCCTTGGCTGAATGAGGCATTAATGTGCCTAAAATACTTGAATGGTCATCTTGAAAATGCATGAATCATGCATGAAACGTCCCATGTATTTTCCCCCATAAATATGATCCATGAATCTTCAAATACATGAACTTTCAGCAACTCCCTCTTGCATGAACGTCCCAAATGCATGTGCTCCTTTAAATGCCATCCATTGAACCTCAATTGTGCATGCACACTCCCATACATTGCACCAATCCGTTCATGAACCTGCAGCAAATTAAATCAGCAAGTTAAATGCATTTCAAACACATTAAATTAGCATCATATGAACTCAATAATTTGCACATTAAATTTGGCCATACATATTAACAATTTTAGACATATTTAAAACATCATAATTAATTAAGTATTTAATTTAGATATAATTAAAACACTTAATTAATTATTTGTCTAGATTTTAACAAATTAACTAACTTAAGATAAACAACTAATTTAACTAATGACAAATTAAATGGTTTATTTCAGCAAAATAAATGCAAGCTAAAGAAAGCTAAAAATAAGCTCATTGGGTTAAGATTGAGCTGAATTGAGCTTGAGTGAGTTGACTTGAGCTCGAGTGAGCTGGAAACGAGCTAAACGGAGCTTAACGAAATGAAATTGAACTAATTCAGCTCGCATGGATTTGCAAACAATGCTTAGGGAGCTGATCCAAAAGTGTGCCCGGGGCATGGTCGTATCAAACCCATCCCTTTTCATTCACTTCTAATTCTAAAACTCGAAGCACGAATGACTCTCTCGAACGACGATCGGGCAACTAAGTGAATTCGACTCATCAACCCGAGACAGATCACATCAAGATGTCTAAGGCATCACTTTAATGGTATAATTACTGTAGCTGGAAATTAAATCTTCAAGGGCTATTGATATACATGAAAAGTCAACTGAATAATGAGGTTGATTTAGCTCTTCCCTAGGCCGACCCATGCATGTATCAGCTGCAAATTTAAACAACATTTAAATGAGTTAGGACATATTAAATTCGTCAACCAGTAGCTCATTAAATCTGTTAACCAGCAGCTCATTAAATCTATCTAGGCATGCTTTTCTTTAATGTTTCAGCGCCTTTTTAATGCCATCCCATGCTTACATTTACTGCAAAGTAAAATAGCAATTAAAAGAGTAAAGACACATTAAAATCGACAGCTATTAAATCAAGACCAATTTATGTCATGCGACTGGACAAAATTAGACACATTAAATTTATGTCTTAAGCTAGACACATTAAACATATATTAATATGAGACATAATATACTAAATTAAAAATGTCCAGATTTAAGACCCATTAGAATAATTAATTATTTGAGCTAAAATTTAACTAATTAATTAACACAACTTAATAAATTTAATTCAGCAGAAAAGATGCATAAAATAAATAACTTGAAATCAGTTCAACGAGCTATCTTTGTATCAAATAGAACTCATTTGAGCTGAAACGAGCTAAGTCAGCTTGTAGGACGTTGCAACATGAGCTTGTTGAGTTGTTCACTTGCTGTTTGAACACTCCTTCTTTCCAAGTCCGATTTATGTAGTTTGAAATGGACTCTTGGACCCTCCTTGCTTGGGCTTGAGTGATTGGTCCCAATGGAAGCTCCAAGGGTTCGACAATTAGCTCTGTATCCAAGCTCACATCATTCCCCCCTCTTCAAGACGATTTGTCCCCAAATCGTCACATACATCGGAAAGGGAGAGATCAGCAATGTTAAAACTAGCGCTAACACCATACTCACCAGGTAAATATATTTTGTAAACATTATCGTTGATCCGTTCCAACATGTGGAATGGACTGTCACCCCTTGCTTGGAGTTTTGATTTTCGTTGCTCGGGAAACCTTTTTTTACGCATATGGATCCAAACCCAATCTCCGGGTTCAAACATGACTCATTCGCTCCTCGCACATATTTTTTGGTCCTCCTCTCGATATTGTCCTTGACCTTCTTATGAAGCTGTTTAACAAAATAGGCTGTTCTTTTGCCATCTACATGCACTAGCTGGTTAGAAGGCAAAGGTACTAGGTCGAGAGGGGTTAAAGGGTTGAAATTGTATACTACCTCAAAAGGAGAATATTTTGTGGCTAAATGAATTGCTCGGTTGATACGAGCTCATTTCGGATGTAAAGACGAGTCGTAATCTTTCCCGATCGAAATTAGGTAGTGTCGGAATTGAATCAAATTCAAGTCTTGGTGTTTGAAGTTGGATGGCTTTAGGAACAAAGGAGTTTGATGGGTTGTTGTTTACTGGGTAATTCGATGAAACAAGATCGAACCCTTATTATCAAATAAGGACCCGGGCTTAAGGTTTTCAAAGAAAGAAATGGAAATAGGATAAAAACCGAGACCCTCTATTTAGCAAAATAGGAACCTACGGTATGAAGAACGCCACACCAATGGGTGATAAGTTCGAACAAAGTCAGATTGACGCCACTCGTTGAAGATAAGTCAATTTGAGCTTTGGAGAATAAAGAGAGTGAATTTCTCACTAAAATTATATTTCATTCAGAAATTTGGCAAAAAGTCCTTTTACAAGAAATTCAAGAACTATTTATAGCTTAAGTGACTAGTAGCCGAATAGTCAAGTTCAATACTTAAAAACTAAGTAAACATTGAACTAATTTTGAGCTAAGATCCATGAATGGTCTTGAATCAATGTTCGGCTGAATATAGACCAAGGAAGAGCTTCAACGAACTTGGAAAATTGGCAGCAGCTACATTCGGCCAATGGAGTTTAATAAGGTCAATAATGAAGCAACTCTTGCTGAAAAATTACCATCATTAATTAGCAACTTGAACAGTCATTTGGAAGTGTGAATGGACAGTTTTGAATGACCATAAGGTGTGAACATCATGAACCGAATAGCCACAATGTACCCAGCAATGTGAAGGAAATAAATGGCAGCTTTGGAGAATGGAAAATCATCTCTTTTGGCCGAATGGTCACTTAGAGAACTTCAACAATCAGCACACCATCTTTAATATAGTCCATGCATGTATCATTTGGTGCATTGAACCCAACATGCATGCATCTTCACATCCATTGAATCTTCATGCATGAATCTGCCCAATGAATCTTCAAATTCGGCTGTACCTAAAAACACACATGAACTTAATTAATTTCAATCAAATTAAGCTGAACTAAGTAAATACATAATGTGAACATCCTAATTTAACATTGAAACAACTTAAATATTAATAAAGCATGACACAAATTCGGTTGAACAGATTTAAGACATGTAATAATTTAGACAAACTAAATGAAATCAAGACATCTTTAATGTAACTAAATTAAGACATATTAAACACTTATATTAAATAAAAACATATTAATAAGCTGTAATAAGACTTAATTAAATGCTTATTTAAATGGTTTAAAATCCAGCAGCAATTTAATTAGCTAGAACGAATTTCAACTTCAAAGAAGTTGAAAATATTCAGCTCGTCTTTAAGCTCTTTGCTTTCATTTTCCTCAATCCGTTCCACCAATGCTAAAATAGAAACTTTAAATCGTTTAGCTCTAGCTCGCGTTATTGGACCAATGGGCAGCTTAATAGCTTCTTGTTCGTTCTCCATTTGGTTCGTAGGCAAGCTCACATCATCAGTTGTAAGCGAACTCCACATGTGGCAAACATTCTTCCCACGAAATCAAATTCTTACAAATGATGGCTCATAATAAAGTCAACAAGACTTAATTAACTACCTCAGTTTGACCATCAGTTTGGGGATGGCACATGGTTGAAAACAGTAATTTGGTGCCTAACTTCCCTCATAATGTCCTCCAAAAATGGCTAAGAAATTTTGCATCTCGATCGAGACGATGGTGCGGGGTATTCCATGCAACCTGACAATTTCCTTGAAAAACAATTGGCAACATTAATGGCATCATCAGTCTTGTGACAAGGTATAAAATGAGCCATTGTCAAAAAATGATCTACAACCAAAAATATTGAGTCTTTTCCATGTTTGGTTCAAGGGAGGCCTATAACAAAATCCATCGAAATGTCTATCCACGGTGCATCTAGGATAGGCAATGGTGTATACAAGCTATGCGGTTTGATCTGCAACTTTGCTTTCTTGCAATCAATACATCGGTCGCACTTCTTCATCACGTCGCGTTTCATTCTCGGCCAATGAAAATGTTCTTGCAATATGGCCAATGTTTTAGCAACTCTAAAGTGGCCCATGAGTCCACCACCGTGAGCTTTGTTAACTAGCACGTCTCTTACGGAACCATTAGGAATACAAAGCTTACCTTCATGAAATAGGTAACCTTCGTGCTGATAATACTTTTCATAAGCTCCTTGCATACAACACTTATATGCTTCACCAAAATCAATGTCAGTTTGATAAAGATCTTTTAAAAATTCAAAACCAAGCAATTTAGAATCCAATTGATTATGCATACCTTCGTGATAAATCATTAGCGACAATGTTTTCTTTACCTTTCTTATATTTTATCACGTAAGGAAATGACTCCAAATATTCCACCGACTTGGTATGACGCTTGTTAAGCTTCGTTTTTCCTCAAAGGTGCTTTAAGGCCTCATGATCCGTATGAATGACAAATTCCTTCTGCCAAAGATAATGTTGCCAAGTATCTAAGGCTCGGATCAAGGCATACATCTCCTTGTTGTATGTTGGATAGTTCAACATGGCGCCGTTAAGTTTCTCGCTAAAGTAGGCTACAGGCCTTTCATCTTGCATCAAAACGGCTCCAATGCCAATCCCTGAGGCATCACACTCAACTTCGAATGTCTTATTAAAATCAGGTAAAGACAATAACGGAGCATTATTTAGACATTCCTTAATTTTATTAAAGGCATTTTCTTGATCATTAGTCCAATTAAAAGGAGAATTTTTCTTGATAATACCTGTCAAAGGGGCGACTATGGTACTGAAGTTAGGTACAAACCTTCGATAAAAGCTTGCCAACCCGTGAAAACTTCATACTTGGCTGATGTTCATTAGGCACGACCATTCATTGATCACTTTGACCTTCTCTTGGTCAAATTATAAGCCACGGGCACTCACCATAAAACCTAAGAACATAACCTTATCAATGCAAAAAGAACATTTTTTTTAAGTTATGTATAGTTCCTCGTTTCGCAGAACTTCTAACACTACACGTAGATGCTGAACGTGATCTTCCAATTACTTGCTATAGATTAAAATATCATCAAAATATACAATGCAAAATTTTCCAATAAAAGCACGCAAAACATGATTCATTAAACACATAAAAGTGCTAGGTGCATTTGTAAGACCGAATGGCTTTACCAACCATTCGTACAAACCGTACTTAGTCTTGAATGCGGTTTTTCCATTTGTCTCCCTCCCGCATACGGATTTGGTGATAGCCACTCTTTAAGTCTATCTTTGAAAAGAGTTGGGCTCCGCTAAGTTTGTCAAGCATATTGTCGAGGCGGGGAATAGGGTGTTTATATTTGACGGTATCTTGTTAATGGCACGGCAGTCAACGTACATTTGCCACGATCTATCCTTTTTAGGTACTAGAATACTGAAACTGCACACGGACTTAGGCTTTCTCGAATGTAGCCTTTTGCCATTAACTCAGATACTTGCCTTTGCAGCTTTTTTGTTTCCTCAATATTACTCCTATAAGCCGGTCAATTCGAAATAGATGCTCCTAGTACAAAGTCGATTTGGTGCTTGATGCCTCGTATGGGTGGCAAACCACTCGGCACTTCCTCTGGGAATATATCTTCAAATTCCTGTAACAAAGATACAATAGGAGAAGGCAAAGAATTTTCAATTTTGTTAGTGTTCAAAAGACATTCTTTGTACATAAGTACAAGAATGGGTTGTCTTGCCAAAAACAATTTTCGAATCTCTTGCTTCTTGGCAAAAACACTCGCTTTTTTATCCTCACTCTCATTTTCCTTTTATTTTATCTCTCGTATTTTTGAATCACTTTTCTCACTTTTTCCTCTCTTTTCCACTTTTTTTCTTTTTTCTTTTCATTCTTTTTCTCTCGCTCTTTTTCTTTTATCTTTTCTATTGATTGTTTCATCTTGAGCTAGTTTTCATAGACTTGCTTCGATTTAAGAGGGGCTACAGTGATGTTCCTTCCAAGATGCTTAAAAAAATATCGATTTGTGTAGCTGTCATGGATAACTCAACGGTCAAATTGCCAAGGACAACCCAACAGAAGGTGATACAAGCACGCCCCGCGAACTTTTGAACAAGATTTGTATTCTCATCGTTCTTTTGTACATTCTTGTAAAGAGAAAACAAAGAAAAGAAAAGAAAAAGCAAAAGAAGAAAAAGAAAATGAAATAAAAAGAAAAGAGAGGCAAGAGACAAGTAAGAGAGAAAATGAGCGAATCTTGAGAGAACTTGAAAAAGCCTTTGAAAAGCAAAAAGAAAATGAAAAAGAAAATGAGATTGAAAAAGAGAACGAAAAGAAATTTGAGAGTAAAAAAGAAGATGAAAAAGAAATTGAAACAAAAGAAACGAGTGATTCAGAAGAAAAAGAATCGAGTGAGAATTATTTCTACTAACCCACCTGTTCGATCTTCTTGTGAATTAACTTTTCAGGTTCCTAGAAGTTTGTGCGACCAATTCCATCTACATTACCTTCCAAACGAGAGGTGTTTTAGGTTGTTCGAAAAAGGTAAGTTCGCGAATGACTACCACCCACTTGCGATTGAAGGTAAGGAAGTTAAGGATTCTTTGTTTATCGAATCAAAGTCACTTGATTTGGATAATTTTTGTTCTCTTACTGTTGTTAACGAATTTGTTTTAAAAGGTGCCATATACAGCTTTCCTTATGACGATTACTACATTGGCTAATTTGTTGACAACATTGGATTAGTTTTCTCTAAGCAAATTTTGAACATGTTTGATCAAAGTCTGTCACGTAAAAATTCTGATGTGTTTGACCCTGCAAACTTTTTGAACTCATGTGTTAAATCTTTATGTTTAAATATGCCTGCTCAATTGATTTGTGATAAATCTGCCTGTTTGAAAAGTTGCATGTTCGTTAAAAATTCTTTGTTTGGCATCCATGTTAAAAGATCTTCACATGATATGTGCAATTGTTATCTTATGAACAATCTTTGAGTTTTTGTGCGAAATTTCCATGTAGTGATTTGCATTCTCGATTAATACTCTTGAAGTATGAACCTTTGCATTTTGGTATGCTCGATTTTGTCAAATCAACATGTGTGTTTAAACTAGTGAAATATAATTCGTGTGGTGAGTTGATTATATCCTTTTCTAATATGTTGCTTGTTGGAATTCCTAAACAAGTTCGTGTGTTCAAGCCTGGTATTTGCTACATGAATTCATTTTATGGAAACATTAAGCACTTTGCATCATTTGCAGTCAAAATATGTTTGCTTGATGTTCAAACTTTTGATAAGAAGGTGAAATTCAATGATTTGGGTTTCAATTTTGATTCATTTATTAATCACCTTGTTTGGCCACATCTGAAATTTTCGTTTCATTTCGAGAAGGTAAGGCCAACCTATGTTTTTGGAATTGAATCAAATTTACATGGTAACTTTCCTTTTCCATTTAAGTCCATAGTTTTCGATAATACTAACCAGTCTTATTTTTGTGAATTCCACCCCTCGAGGAGCAAGACATGTCATGGTGCGTCACCACCTATTCAAATTTATCGGAGTAATAGGTTTGTCTTACGTTATCTATCCAAAGAGAGAAGATTCATTTTGACCGAGAAAGGTAAACCCAATCCTCAATTGTCTTCTCTTCATATTCGTCAAGGTAAGTCATCTGAAAATTTTCAAAAATCTTTGCTCAATTCGATTGAAGTTGAAAATTCCATTGATTGGTTGTTTGGAAATTATTTATACTTTGATGTGATGGATTTTTCCTTTTGGCATTGTGATGATGTGATTATTACGTTGAAATTTGGAGACTCCCCTCATGTTGTTCAAAAATGAAAGGAAGAGTTAGCATACCTTTGGCCATGGCATACCTTGCATGAGCAAGACAAGGGACCAAATGAGTTACTATATTCAATTAAAGAAATTAAAATGTTTTGGATGAGGAATAATGTGTTTAAGTGCCTACCATCATTTTCAACCAATTATCCCTTGATCCAACTTAGTTTTCATGTTTGTAACGATGGTCTAACGAAACTCTTTGATAAATTTACGTATGCTTGCTTTGTCCAATTGAGATTTTTGGCATATGTTCGATTGAATGAATATTTTATGAACTATCAAACACATTTGAATTTGACTCCTTTGAGTTTCTTTTTACTGGCTGTGGTAAGAATTTTTCAGGTTTGTGTGACATCATCCATCCCATTTGATCGAGGAAAACAATGCACGAGTCAAAGTTCTCCCATGGATAAACAGCTCGATTTGAGGATAAGTCGCCTAAAAGAGGGGGGAATGATATGAGCACGCCCCGCAAACTTTATCGAGCAAGTCTGTCAAGCCGAGCAATGACATGTTGGCAAGCTGATCCCAGCTCGTTTCCAGCTCCACGAGCTCCGTCCAGCTCAAATCCAGCTTATTCGAGCTCAATCCATCTTGCCTGAGCTAAACCGAGCTCACTCCTAGCTCACTTTCAACTCACGAGCTAAACCTTAGCTCAGCTTCAGCTTAGGAGTTTAGCCTCAGCTCAACTTTAGCTCACGAGCTAAAGCTTAGCTCATTTTAGTTTAAACTCAGTTTTGTCTTTAATGCATTAAATAAAAATGTGCACATATTTATTTAAGCATTAAACTTGTCTTATATTAATATTTTTATTTAATATGTCATAGTCATTACATAAATTGATTATGTTCACATAGCTGAATTAATGCATGACATTAATGTGTTCACATCATGCCGAATTTATGAGTGTTCATGAGATATCTTAATGACTTGTTTATTTCATGTAGGTACATCCCTTTGGACGGTACAATGTATGGATGAAGAAACATCTCTTTTGGGCATTCCACACTCATGAATAAAGAAGTATTATATGCTGGTGCATGTACGGCTAGATGCAAGGTTTCTACAAATTCATCATGTGTCGAATGCATGTATGGACATTAAAGGCTAGTCCATGAATGGATCAAATGCATGGGATGATAGAATGCATGAATGGCTTAAGTGATACAGCCACGCCTCAAGTCCAAACTAGCTCGAGCAAGGAGCCTTTGGAGCTGCCTCAAGGTCCAATCACCCGATCACGAGCTAAACAATTCAAGGAGGCTGTTTCGACCTTAGTAGATCAAGTTTGGGGCGAGACTTTGGTTGGACGCATTGATGAAGCTTGGACAAACTCGATGAGCCTTCCTTGCACTATGTTACGAGCTGAATTAAGCTCCACTTCAGCTCATTAAATTCGAACCAGCTCAAAATTAGCTCAAAATAACTTAGTCAATCATATAGTAGCTGAAATAATTAATTGAGTTAGTTAAATTAGTTATTTACAAGCTTAATTAATTTTCGTTATTAAATTGGTCTTAAATCTGGTCAAACTTAATTATGCATGATATTTTAGTTATTATGACATGTTATTAATTTTGTCTTAATTTATACAGCTTATAAATATGTTTTTAAGCTTGTTTTTAATATGTTAACTTTATTACTTGTTTTAATTATGTCCTAAGGCTGCCGAATTTAATGTGCAGCATTTTAGTGTTAATTTAATGTGTCTAAACATGAATTTGAATTATTTGATGAATGTTGCTGCAGGTACATCATCCATGAACGTTTTTGGAGCATGTAAGGTATTAAAAGAGGGTACATGAAGGGGACGGCACATGCATGAATGGGAGAATGAAGTTGGTTGCTGTTTGAAGTCTCCTAAGTGACCATTCAGCCGAATTTTTTGCTTACACACTGTTGAATACATCATGGCTGTTCGGATCAAGGTGTTCACATTCAAAGACTCTTCAAAACTTGGTTTTCACACTCAAAGTGACTACTCAACATCTTCTTAATTGCTGATAATTTTTCAGCAATAGTTGCCAATTAAATGAGCTCCTTTAAGCACATCAACCGAATGTAGCTGCTGCCATTTACTCCCTCAAGCTCCAAGTTCAATTGTCCATCTAGACGGTGACCATTGGAGCTCCAAGTTCAGCCGAATCTAGCTAGCCCATTTAAGTAATTCATTTGCTTAATTTTTAAGGAATTTAAGTGACCATTCGGCTAGCCTAGTGGATTATTATAAATAGCTAAAATTTCACTTTGTAAGGGACTTTTGACATTTTAATTAGCGAATTGCTGCCAAATTTGTGAGGCATTTTCTCTCAAATTTCGTTCGAGACCCGTAAGACTTATCTAAGCTTTTTAGTGGCGTCTTTCCGAGTCTTTTCCGAACTTATCACTCCTTAAACCCGAGTGTGGCGTTCACCTTTGATACCTTTGGTTCATACTTTCCTAAGTATCGGGTCAAGGTCCTTTTCAACCATTTCCAATTCATTTAGGTCCTATAAGTTTCGGGTCGACACTTTTCTTTAGTGTTGGTTCATTCTTGACCTCTTTGAACCATTACCAATTCATACCAAATACCATACCATTTCGTACCAATTCCATACTATTTTGAACCAATTCCCAAATACCAAAACGTACCAAAACCAAATACCATTTCTTAATTATCCTAAACCGAACTCGTTCATTCTATTCATACCTTTTCGACTTAAACCAAATCCACATCCAACTTTGCACGAACTTATCTTACTTCTTTGAACACAAATATATTCTATCTCCTTCTCGTCTATTCTACTTCTTCGTTTACGATCGGGAACTAAACGACTCGGCCTCAACTACTAAACCGAGATCGTATCATTAAGTGCATGTATGGTGGCTGTTCCTAACTTTCCAAGGCACTTATTCGACCAAGAAGTAGCTGCTCACACTTTGAATTAACCTATAAGCTACTACACATGCATGGATGGGTTCAAGAACGTCCAAAGGAAGGAATTAACTCAATAATTCAACACATTGATTGAATTAAGTGTATGCACAAAGGGGAGAACGAATTTACTAGGTTCATGCTGCCATTTATGAACCTACATGCTATTAAAGAGTTTAATTATGAGGATACATGTTCCATACAAGTGCATGAACGTCCCAAGGAGATGAATGCAACCTTTGGTGTACATACAAGCCACTTGAAGCCTTTCTTTATGATTAAGCATTCATGCACACACTTAAGGGGAAGAAAGTGTCCATTCAACTAGTTCACGAATCTGCCGAATTTATGAACTATTTTAATACATTAGTGTGAGCGTTTTTATTATTGTGTGAACACCTAGATGCCGAATTTGAATGGTCATCTATGTGCCTATAAATATTTGTTTTCTTTCAATTGTAAGGGACTTTTTGCCAAAATTTTTATTGAATTTAATCTTGTGGGAATTTTCTTCCTCTAAACTTTGTTTGAGACTTTGTTGACTTATCTACCTAGTAGTGGCGTCAACCCTGCTTCGTTCACCCATATACTGAGGTTCCTACTTTGTTAAGTAGTGGGTCGAGGTTCTATCATTTTCATTTTCACCTTGAAAGCCTATAAGCATTTGGGTCGATATTTTCTAATATTGGTTCGTGCTTGCTTTTGAGTTCCTTCTTTCCATTCGTTCATTTACTTTAAACCGAACCTTAATATTCATATTTTAAACCCTTCATTTGAACCCCTTGAATAGCTTTCGCATAATTTATTTAGAAACATCCTTTTTGAACAAATCGAACGCTTTCTTGTAGACGATCGGGCAAACTTGCATACGACTCGACTCTCTCCGAGGCGGTTCGTATCAGAAGGTGTCCTACGTGCATTGGCACAACGTTACAAATCACTTTATCTTGGTACTTGCCTATCGAAAATGCCACCTTTGCTTGCTTGGTTACCTTAAGCTCACCACTATCGTTTAGCCACTGTAACTTGTAAGGATTTCGATGCTTCTTCATGACTATACCAAGTTTTTCAACGAGCATGGTGCTCGTGATGTTGGTGCAACTTCCTTCGTTGACTATCAAATTGCACACTTTGCCTTGAATATGGCAGCGAGTGTGAAAAATGTTTTCTCATTGTTGGTCGTCTTTGACTCCTTGGATGTTTAGGCTTCATTTTACAATGAGGATCTCTCTGTCAACAGGCATCTCAACTTTGTCTTCTTTGTCGGTGGGGTTTTTGAATTCTTCCTCCTTTTCATCTTCAAACTCAATTTCACCATTTGGTTAAATCACCATTGTCTGACGGTTAGGACATTGACTAGCAACTTGTCCTCTCCCTTGACACTTAAAACACTTAATATCGCGAGAACGATTGGAAACAGGTTCATTCTTATTCTTACTTGTCTCACCGCTTGGTTGATTGGATTTAGTGGCTATGACAAGTTCCTTGGAATGAATAGGAGCTTTGCTCGGCCTTTGACTCCACTTGCTAGAAGACGAGGAGGGGTAAGCTTATTGACTCATTTTTTCTTCAATTGCTCCTTGACTTTTATAGCCATATGGACCATGTCCATAACTTTGACATAGTGCTGAAGTTCCACTATATTGGCAATATCTCGATTCAAGCCTGCTAAAAATCTCGCCGTTGTAGCTTCACGATCTTCCTCCAAATCAGCTCGTAACATCGCAACCTCCATTTGTTTGTAATAATCTTTGATGCTTCGGTTGCCTAAGGGTTAGATTTTGCAGCTGCTAGTACAAGTCTAGGTGGTAGTATGAAGGGACGAAACATTTTGGCATGATAGCCTTCATTTCAGCCCAAGTTGAAATAGACCTTTCTCCGTTTCTCCTACGGCTTGTAACAAGTTGATCCTACCACATGATTGCATAATCAAAAAACTCTATTGCTGCGAGCTTCACTGATACGAGCACGCCCTGCGAACTTCATCGAACAAGTCTGTCAAGCCGAGCATTGACATGTTGGCAAGCTGATCCCAGCTCGTTTCCAGCTCCACGAGCTCCGTCCAGCTCAAATCTAGCTTATTCGAGCTCAATCCAACTTGCCTGAACTAAACCGAGCTCACTCCTAGCTCACTTTCAACTCACGAGCTAAACCTTCTCAGCTCAGGAGTTCAATCTCAGCTCAACTTTAGCTCACGAACTAAAGCTTAGCTCATTTTAGTTTAACTCGGTTTTGTCTTTAATGCATTAAATAAAATTTGCACATATTTATTTAAGCATTAAACTTGTCTTATATTAATATTTATTTTTAATATGTCATAGTCATAACATATTTTAATTATGTTCACATTTTAGCTGAATTAGTGCATGACATTAATGTGTTCACATCATGCCTTAAGAGTGTTCATGAGATGTCTTAATGATTTGTTTATTTCATGTAGGTACATCCCTTTGGACGACACATGCATGTAAGGAGATTAAAAGCAAGCATGAATTTTGAAAGGTGCATGGACGGTTGGGGGACTTGAATCTCTTAGGTGCATGTTCGGTTAAGTGCATGTATGACCATATTCAATGTCTTCAAGGTTCATGAATGTTTCCATTAATGTATGGTGTGCAATCTCTTCATTCTTCAAATTAACCATTCGACCAAAGGACACTCACACATGCATTGGACAGTTCATGTATTGATCATGTGTTCACACCTTGTGTTCACACCATGATGACCATTCGGTTGGACGTTCACACACAAGAGTCTACTCAAGCTCCTTGTTCACATCAAGTTTGACCCTTCATGAAGCCTCATTTAATTAAGCCACTCATGGTGAAACAACATGAATTAAAGGAGTTAGCTGAATATAGCCATGCATGCATGAAGATAGCTTGGCCGATTAGCTTCCCCATGACTCTCCTTAATTCGTTCACACCTATGTTCACATGGCAAGACTATTTGGTTCACCTTGTTCACACTAGAAGACTCTTCAACATTCAGTTTTCACACCCATGATGGCCCTTGGAGTTTCCACAATTAATTCATACTTTTTGGCCAAACATTGCTTCATTTAACAAGGTTGGCCAAACCTACAAGTGACCATTGGACATCATGCATTCACTTTGAGTTTTCTTAAGCATGAAGATGCATTCATCCACCATTCCTAAAGCCGAATCTGGTCATGCACATTAAGAGTTATTTTTCTAGAATTTTCTTTTAATTAATGTGTAAGTATGAAAGGCCATTCGGCTACCTAGACTTTAGGCCTATAAGTACTTGTTCAATTTCCATGTAAAAGGGACTTTTTGCCAAAATTTTTATTAAATTTAATCTTGTGAGAATTTTCTTCTCTGAACTTTGTTTGAGACTTTGTTGACTATATAACTAATGTGAACTAAATTTAATATGTAGGATATTAATTAGCTAATTATTGAACTTATTAATTAAAAAGTCAATAGTAGTCAAATGAATTCACAGTGAACTCCACGAGCTGATGGTTAATTCATGAGCTAAACTCGAGCTGGGCTTAAACTTGTGAGCTGATAATAAGCTGGTCCCGAGCTAATGAGCTGGTGTGGAGCTACATGGGAGCTAACTTGAACTGAAGGTGAGCTCGGTGAGCTGAACTGAACTTGTAGAAAAGTTCGGCATGGATTTCCAAAATGGCCACTAACTAGTTCGATAGGTCTAGCATTGACATCATCCCACACATGCTGAACTAAAGCTATAACGGCTTCTTTAAATTGCTTTGCACGAGCCCTTGTGATCGGCCCTTGAGGTAGCACCATCGGATCTCGGCTTGGACTTGACTTATGGGAAGCCGTGATCGTATCATCCTCCCCCTCTTGAAAATGACTTGTCCTCAAGTTAGTATCTACATCGAAAGGAGTCAAGTCAGAGACATTAAAACTAGCACTAAAATTGTACTCACCTGGTAAGTCAAGCTTATACAAATTTTCATTGATTCACTCGATGACTTGGAAGGGGCCGTCTCCTCGCGGCAACAACTTAGATCTTCGTTGAGCTATAAACCTTTCTTTTCTCATGTGCACCTAGACCCAGTCTCCGGGTTCAAATACAACTCGTTTTCGTCTTTTGTTGGCTCGTTGGACGTATTGCTCGATTCGAGATTCAATATTCTCTCAAACTTTCCTATGTAATTCCTTGACAAATTCAGCCTTTTTCCTTGCATCTGTATGGACAAATTGATCAACAGGAAAAGGTAATAAATCAAGAGGAGTAAGAGGATTAAATCCATAGACAGTCTCAAAAGGAGAGAATTTGGTTGCCGAGTGAACAGAGCGATTATAAGCGAACTCGATGTGGGGTAAGCATTCTTCCCACGTCTTGAGGTTCGTTCGTACCAACGCTCGCAACAAAGTTGACAAAACTCAGTTTATGATACGAACCGCCTCGGGGAGAGTTGAGTCGTATGTGAGTTTGCCCGATTGTCTACGACAAAGTATCATTCGGTTTGTTCAAAAAGGATGTTTCTAAATAAATTATGCGGAAGCTATTCAAGGGGTTCAAATGAAGGGTTTAAAAAATATGAATATTAAGGTTTGGTTTAAAGTAAATGAAAGAATGGAAAGAAGGAACTCAAAAGCAAGCACGAACCAATATTAGAAAATATCGACCCAAATGCTTATAGGCTTTCAAGGCGAAAATGAAAATAATAGAACCTCGACCCACTACTTAGCAAAGTAGGAACCTCGGTATAAGGGTGAAAGAAATAGGGTTGACGCCATTACTAGGTAGATAAGTCAACAAAGTCTCAAACAAAGTTTAGAGAAGAAAATTCTCACAAGATTAAATTCAATAAAAAATTTGGCAAAAAGTCCCTTACAATTGAAAGAAAACAAATACTTATAGGCACATAGATGACCATTCAAATTCGGCATCTAGGTGTTCACACAATAATAAAAACATTCACACTAATGTATTAAAATAGTTCATAAATTTGGCAGATTCATGAACTAGTTGAATGGACACTTTCTTCCCCCTAAGTGTGTGCATGAATGCTTAATCATAAAGAAAGGCTTCAAGTGACTTGTATGTGCACCAAAGGTTGCATTCATCTCCTTGGGACGTTCATGCACTTGTATGGAACATGTATCCTCATAATTAAACTCTTTAATAGCATGTAGGTTCATAAATGGCAGCATGAACCTAGTAAATTCGTTCTCCCCTTTGTGCATACACTTAATTCAATCAATGTGTTGAATTATTGAGTTAATTCCTTCCTTTGGACGTTCTTGAACCCATCCATGCATGTGCAGTAGCTTATAGGTCAATTCAAAGTGTGAACAACTACTTCTTGGCCGAATAAGTGCCTTGGAAAGTTAGGAGACAGCCACCATACATGCACTTAAGCCATTCATGCATTCTATCATCCCATGCATTTGATCCATTCATGGACCAGCCTTTAATGTCCATACATGCATTCGACACATGCATGAATTTGTAGAAACCTTGCATCTAGCCGTACATGCACCAGCATTTAATACTTCTTCATTCATGAGTGTGGAATGCCCAAAAGAGATGTTTCTTCATCCATACATTGTACCGTCCAAAGGGATGTACCTACATGAAATAAACAAGTCATTAAGATATCTCATGGACACTCATAAATTCGGCATGATGTGAACACATTAATGTCATGCATTAATTCAGCTATGTGAACATAATCAATTTATGTAATGACTATGGCATATTAATAACAAATATTAATATAAGACAAGTTTAATGCTTAAATAAATATGTGCAAAATTTTTATTTAATGCATTAAAGAAAAAACCGAGTTTAAACTAAAATGAGCTAAGCTTTAGCTCGTGAGCTAAAGTTGAGCTGAGGCTAAACTCCTAAGCTGAAGTTAAGCTAAGGTTTAGCTCGTGAGTTGAAAGTGAGCTAGGAGTGAGCTCGGTTTAGCTCAGGCAAGATGGATTGAGCTTGAATAAACTGGATTTGAGCTGGACGGAGCTCGTGGAGCTGGAAACGAGCTTGGATCAGCTTGCCAACATGTCATTGCTCGGCTTGACAGACTTGCTCGATAAAGTTTGCGGGGCGTGCTCGTATCAGTTTACCACCTCGATTTAGCCATCCGTTTGGGGATGACAAGTGGTTGAAAACAATAACTTCGTCCCAAGTTTTCCCCATAATGTCCGCCAAAAGTGACTCAAGAACTTTGTATCTCGATCGGAAACAATCGTTCTTGGTAATCCATGCAGTCGTACAATTTCCCTAAAAAACAAATTAGCAATATGCACAGCGTCATCAGTTTTAGCACAAGAAATAAAATGTGACATTTTAGAGAATCTATCGACTACAACAAAGATTGAGTCCTTTCCTTCTTAGTTTTCGGTAATCCAAGAATAAAATGCATAGAGACATCGGTCCACGGGGTGTCGGGAATGGGAAGTGGTGTGTAAAGTCCATGAGGTTGGACCTTCGACTTAGCCCGTTTACAAATTAGGCAGCGTTCACAGATCCGCTCCACGTCTCTCCGTATTCGCGGCCAATAAAAATGTTCATGGAGGGTCGACAATGTCTTGCTTATTCCAAAGTGTCCCATCAGGCCACCACTATGCGCCTCCAACACAAGTAACTCTCGAATGGAGCCTTGTGGTATACACAACCTATTTTCTTTAAAAAGAAACCCTTCATACCTGAAAAATTTCTCAAAAGACCCATTTTCACAAGCAGCATATATATTTCCAAAATCCTCATCATTAGCATACAACTCTTTCATATGATAAAAACCAAGTAACTTAGAATCAAGAGTGGTCAATAAGGTATATCTCCGTGACAAGGCATCAGCCGCTACATTTTCTTTACCTTTCTTGTATTTGATGATGTAGGGAAATGATTCTAAATACTCGACCCATTTTGCATGTCGTTTGTTGAGTTTATGCTGACCTTTAATAAACTTAAGTGCTTCGTGATCGGAATGAATCACGAACTCCTTCGGTCTTAGATAGTGCTGCCAAGTTTCAAGTGATCGAATCAAGGCATACATCTCTTTGTCGTACACCGGATAATTGAGGGAAGCGCCACTTAATTTCTCACTGAAGTACGCCACCGGTCTTTCGTCTTGGGTCAACACAGCCCCGATCCCTACACCTGAAGCGTCACACTCAATTTCAAATGTTTTAGTAAAATCTGGAAGGGACAATAGAGGAGCTTTCACAAGACATTCTTTAATCAAATTAAATGAACGTTCTTGATCTTCAGACCAGTGAAATGCGGAGTTTTTCTTAATCACGCTTGTTAAGGGTGCTGCAATGGTACTAAAGTTGGGCACAAATCGACGGTAGAAGCTAGCCAATCCATGGAAGCTTCGAACTTGGCTAATGTTCGTCGGACGCGTCCATTCTTGAATCGCTGGAACTTTTTCTTGATCCACCTCCAAATCGTTGGCACTCACGACATAACCTAAAAACACAACTTTATCAATACAAAATGAACACTTTTTGAGATTAGCATACAATACCTCTTTTTGTAAAGTTTCCAACACCGCTCGTAAATGTGGTACGGGATCCTCTAAAGTTTTGCTGTAGACCAAGATATCGTCAAAATATACAACACAAAATTTACCAATAAACGCACGTAATACATGGTTCATCAATCTCATAAAAGTGCTGGGAGCATTTGTAAGGCCGAATGGCATTACCAACCATTCGTACCATTCGTACAACCCCAATTTCATTTTGAAGGCCGTCTTCCATTCATCGCCTTCTCGCATTCGTATTTGATGATAGCCACTTTTAAGATTGATTTTCATGAAAATCTGGGCTCCACTTAATTCGTCAAGCATGTCGTCAAGACGGGGTATCGGGTGTCGATACTTGATAGTGATTTTGTTGATGGCGCGACAATCCACGCACTTCTGCCACGACCCATCTTTCTTGGGTACAAGCAGCACCGGCACCGACAGGGACTTAAGCTCTCTCAGATGTATCCTTTGTCTAGGAGTTCAGTAATTTGCTTTTGCAATTCCTTCGTTTCTTCGGGATTACTCCGATAAGCAGGATGGTTGGGTAGTGCAGCTCCGGGTACTAAGTCTATTTGATGTTCGATGCCTCGGATAGGGGGCAGTCCACTTGGTATTTCGTCCAGAAATATGTCTTCAAATTCCTGAATCAAAGACAATACAGAAGCAGGCAAGTTTTTAGGTAACTCGTTAGTATTCAACAATGCCTCCTTGTACATAAATACATATATAGGCTGTCTCAAAAACATCGCTCGCCGGATATCACTAACCCTCGCAAACACACTCATTTTTCCACTTTCTTTTTCCTCTCCACTTTTTACTTGTTTTTGTTTCTTTTCATTTTCTCTCGCATTTTTGTCTTTTCTCTCTCTTTTTCCTTAATTTTCTCTTTTGCACTCTTTTCTTTTTCTCTCGCTTGTTCCACTGAAAGTTTAAGTTTTTGTTGATCCTCGTACACTTGCTTCGGAGTGAGGGGTGCAAGTGTCACGTTCTTGCCAAGATGTTTGAAGGAGTATCTATTAGTGTAACCATCATGCATCACCCGTCGGTCGAACTGCCATGGTCGTCCTAGAAGTAAATGGCCCACATGCATCGGCACTACATCGCATAATACTTCATCAGAATACTTCCCGATGCTAAAGGACACTAGGACTTGTTTTGTCACTTTGAGTTCACCGCCATCGTTAAGCCACTGAAGCTTGTATGGATTCGGGTGCTTGGTGGTTGACAGCCCCAACTTTTCTACCATGAGGGTGCTTGCCACGTTTGTGCAACTCCCTCCATCGATTATGATGCTACACACTTTCCCTTGCACTTGACATCTCGAATGAAAAATGTTCTCACGTTGTTGTTCGTCTTCCACAATTTGAAGACTTAGGCTTCGCTTGACGATGAGTAACTCACCTTCAACGGGTTGTTCTAAGTCCTCCTCAACTTCAGAATTCGATTCAGGATCGTTCTCTTCCTCGTCCTCCGTTTCAATCTCACCGTCGGCCCTTATCACCATGGTACGTCTATTCGGGCACTGACTCGCTATATGTCCACGACTAAGACACTTGAAGCACTTTATGTCCCTTGAACGGGCAGTGGAACTGATACGAGCTCGTTTCAGATGTAAAGATGAGTCGTAATCTTTCCCGATCAAAATTAGGTAGTGTCGGAATTGAATCAAATTCAAGTCTTGGTGTTTGAAGTTGGATGGCTTTAGGAACAAAGGAGTTTGATGGGTTGTTGTTTGCTGGGTAATTCGATGAAACAAGATCGAACCCTTATTATCAAATAAGGACCCGGGCTTAAGGTTTTCAAAGAAAGAAATGGAAATAGGATAAAAACTGAGACCCTCTATTTAGCAAAATAGGAACCTACGGTTTGAAGAACGCCACACCAATGGGTGATAAGTTCAAACAAAGTCAGATTGACGCCACTCGTTGAAGATAAGTCAATTTGAGCTTTGGAGAATAAAGAGAGTGAATTTCTCACTAAAATTATATTTCATTCAGAAATTTGGCAAAAAGTCCTTTTACAAGAAATTCAAGAACTATTTATAGCTTAAGTGACTAGTAGCCGAATAGTCAAGTTCAATACTTAAAAACTAAGTAAACATTGAACTAATTTTGAGCTAAGATCCATGAATGGTCTTGAATCAATGTTCGGCTGAATATAGACCAAGGAAGAGCTTCAACGAACTTGGAAAATTGGCACCAGCTACATTCGGCCAATGGAGTTTAATAAGGTCAATAATGAAGCAACTCTTGCTGAAAAATTACCATCATTAATTAGCAACTTGAACAGTCATTTGGAAGTGTGAATGGACGGTTTTGAATGACCATAAGGTGTGAACATCATGAACCGAATAGCCACAATGTACCCAGCAATGTGAAGGAAATAAATGGCAGCTTTGGAGAATGGAAAATCATCTCTTTTGGCCGAATGGTCACTTAGAGAACTTCAACAATCAGCACACCATCTTTAATATAGTCCATGCATGTATCATTTGGTGCATTGAACCCAACATGCATGCATCTTCACATCCATTGAATCTTCATGCATGAATCTGCCCAATGAATCTTCAAATTCGACTGTACCTAAAAACACACATGAACTTAATTAATTTCAATCAAATTAAGCTGAACTAAGCAAATACATAATGTGAACATCCTAATTTAACATTGAAACAACTTAAATATTAATAAAGCATGACACAAATTCGGTTGAACAGATTTAAGACATGTAATAATTTAGACAAACTAAATGAAATCAAGACATCTTTAATGTAACTAAATTAAGACATATTAAACACTTATATTAAATAAAAACATATTAATAAGCTGTAATAAGACTTAATTAAATGCTTATTTAAATGGTTTAAAATCCAGCAGCAATTTAATTAGCTAGAACGAATTTCAACTTCAAAGAAGTTGAAAATATTCAGCTCGTCTTTAAGCTCTTTGCTTTCATTTTCCTCAATCCGTTCCACCAATGCTAAAATAGCAACTTTAAATCGTTTAGCTCTAGCTCGCGTTATTGGACCAATGGGCAGCTTAATAGCTTCTTGTTCGTTCTCCATTTGGTTCGTAGGCAAGCTCACATCAGGAACTTTCAGGAGCCTTACCTTTACTTGACTCGGCAATAGGCTTATTTGCCTTAGATATTGTTGAAGAATCCTTCGTTCGATTTGTTGGAAAACCCTTGCTTGTGCTTTGGCCCCATTTAGAAGGATTGGTGTTAGGATAGGCTCGGGTGGTACCTTTTCGCTTCAACTGCTTCTCCACTTTGATAGCCATGTGGACCATGTCCACAACCTCAATGTAATGTTGCAGTTCTACGACATTTGCAATCTCTCGATTAAGTCCCGCTAGAAAGCGAGCCGTTGTGGCTTCTCGATCTTCTTGTATATCGGCATGGATCATAGCCACTTCCATTTCTTTATAATAATCTTCCACACTCTTCGTCCCTTGGATGAGATTTTGGAGTTTTTATGCAACTCCCGATGATAGTAGGATGGAATGAATTGTCGTCGCATAACCGCCTTCATTTCTGTCCAAGTGGAAATGGGATGCTCCCCGTTACGCCTCCGACTAGTGGTCAACTGATCCCACCATATCATTGCATAATCTGAAAACTCAATTGCGGCGAGTTTGACTTTCTTATTTTTAGAGTAGTTATGACATTCGAACACTAGTTCGATTTTCTTCTCCCACTCAAGCTACGCCTCAGGATCAGATTTACCTTGGAAAGGAGGAATGGAGAGTTTCATATTCTTCAAGTCATCATCTTCCCTCCTTCGATCTACTTGTCCACAGTTTCAGGGTCGTCTCCTTTCTAGGCTTATGTTAGACCCGTGATCGCTTTCATCTTCACTATTTTCATTAACATCATCATCTTGAACCCTTGGTTGTCTTCGTCGTTGATTGGGCCCTTCACGTCTTTGCCTAGCAACTTCAGGATATTCATCGCGTTGTCTTTGGGCCTCGACTTGGTAGAGTCGATCTTCAAGAGGATTAAGCCTTCGATCAAGTAATCGTTCCATCTCAAGCAAAAGGGCTTGCATTTGCAAATCTGGAACGTTTCTGACGGGTTGTCGCCCTTGTTGTTCTTCCATGTTTTGTCCACTATTTTGGGATATCTATTCATTTGCCTCACAAACAAATCCTCTCAATCCGCTCAGAAAGAAAGAAGCTTGATGACACTCACACTCATGTTTACAATTTTAGTTCGGCTTTTACCTCCCCTCGAATGCGCTCACGCTCTCTTTCCTTTTACCTCTCTTGACTTTTCTCGTAATTTCGTAAGCAGATTCGTTAAGGCTCGGTCCTTGGTCTAGGTGGTCGGTTCAAAAGGGATAACAAGTGATTGATGAATTCGATATAGGGTAGGCTGAAAGAATAGGGAATTGGGTAAAAAATGTGGCGAATTAGGGAGAGTAGAATAGAAGAAGGGTCGGGAACTATATCAGATCAAAGCTTGACGATCAAATAACAATTGAATTGCATAAATCACTTTTTTTAGATTTTTTTTATCTTTTTTTAACTTGTATAACTTTTTTTTTGTTGTACTATATCGACAAACTAAATACAATAAAAACACTTTTGTACACGATTTTTTTTTCTTCGGCTGCGTAGATTTTTGTTTTTATAGCAACAATAACAAACTAATCGAAATGAGAAAACTTCAATATACCATTTTTTTTCTGAACCTACCTCGGGAATGCTTCGCTCCGAATGTCTAAGTTTCTCGTTTTAGGTAGCTCTGATACCAGATGATACGAACCGTCTCGGGAAGAGTCGAGTCGTATGTAGATTGCCCGATCGTCTACAAGAAGTTACGTTAGGTTTAGTTGCGTTGAAGGTATAGTCAAAGTAGAAAGAGGGGTACGAATGGAATGGTAGGAACGAAAGGGTCGGAACAAAAGGATATGAACAAATTGGTCGGTTTAGGTTCGATTAGGTAAAGAAGAGAACGGGTTTGAACTACTAAAGGTACTTTCAAGAACCAATACCGAAATGGTATCGACCCGTTGATTAAGCCTTTTGAGTTCGGTTATAGGTTTGGTAAGGGAAACCCCGACCCACTATCTAACAAGATAGGAACCTCGGCATGTTGAACGCCACACTATGAATAGTGATAAGTTCGGGTACATCAAAGAACACGGTTGACACAACTAGAATGCTAGGAACGCCAAACGAATCTTTGAACAAAATATAAGAAAAGTTTGCCTCACAATTTCGGTAGCATAACATTAACATAAGTTTCAAAAGTCCTTTACATGGAAATTGAACAAGTATTTATAGACCTAACTCTAGGTAGCCGATTGGCCTTTCATGCTTACACATTAATTAAAGAAAATTCTAGAAAAATGACCCTTAATGTGCATGTCTAGATTCGGTTATGGTAATAGGAAATGAATGAATCTTCATGCTTAAGAAAACTCAAAGTGAATGCATGATGTCCAATGGTCACTTGTAGGTTCGGCCATCCTTGTTAAATGAAGCAATGTTTGGCCAAAAAGTATGAATTAATTGTGGACACTCCAAGGGCCATCATGTGTGTGAAACTGAATGTTGAAGAGTCTTCTAGTGTGAACAAGGTGAACCGAATAGTCTTGCCATGTGAACATAGGTGTGAACGAATTAAGGAGAGTCATGGGGAAGCTAATTGGCCAAGCTATCTTCATGCATGTGTGAGTGTCCTTTGGCCGAATGGTCACCTTGGAGAATGAAGAGATAGCACACCATACATGAATGGAAACATTCATGAACCTTAAAGACATTGAATATGGTCATACATGCACTTGGCCGAACATGCACCTAAGAGATTCAAGTCCCCCAACCGTCCATGCACCTTCAAAATTCATGCTTGCTTTTAATCTCCATATGTCCATTGCGTTTCTAGAAGAAATGTGAACAGAATTAATTCAAACTAATGTGAACACAAATATCAACATTAAATTCGGTTATGACAAATTTAATTATCATCAATAAACACTTTTAAGGCATACTTAATATAACTAATGTGAACTAAATTTAATATGTAGGATATTAATTAGCTAATTATTGAACTTATTAATTAAAAAGTCAATAGTAGTCAAATGAATTCAAAGTGAACTCCACGAGCTGATGGTTAATTCATGAGCTAAACCCGAGCTAGGCTTAAACTCGTGAGCTGATAATGAGCTGGTCCCGAGCTAATGAGCTGGTGTGGAGCTACATGGGAGCTAACTTGAACTGAAGGTGAGCTCGGTGAGCTGAACTGAACTTGTAGAAAAGTTCGGCATGGATTTCCAAAATGGCCACTAACTGGTTCGATAGGTCTAGCATTGACATCATCCTACACATGCTGAACTAAAGCTATAACGGCTTCTTTAAATTGTTTTGCACGAGCCCTTGTGATCGGCCCTTGAGGTAGCACCATCGGATCTCGGCTTGGACTTGACTTATGGGAAGCCGTGATCGTATCATAGTGGGTCGAGGTTTTCCTTTACCAATTCCAAACCGAACTAAAAGAGCTTATAAACAACGGGTCGATACCAAATCGGTATTGGTTCTTGTTTGCACTTTTTGTTCAACCCCATTTCTCCATTTACCAATTGTACCTAAACCGACCATTCCATTCGTACCATTTCATAATACCATTTCGTTCTTACCCTTCATACCATTACGTCCATTTCTTCAATTTCCCCTTACCTAATTGAACCAATTCATTCATCCACACCTATTCGGACTTTAAACCCGAACTTTCAAATTCCTCTTACCTATTCTAATTCAAACCCAGAACCAATATCCTTCTTTCCTTCATCCGACCTTTTTTTTTAATTAAACCTAACTTAACTTCTTGTTGACGATCAGGCACATTAATATGACTCGACTCTTCCGAGGCGGATCGTATCATCTGGTATCAGAGCCACTAAAACGAGAAGTTTGTGTGACGAAATCATTCACGAGCTAGTCCAAGTGTACGCAAGTAAGTAGGATCCGAAAAAAAAGTATAGAAAAAAAAATTCGTATACCGAAGTTTTCTCATTTTGATTGGTTTGTTGCTGTTATTATAAAAGCAAAATTCTACGCAGCCGAAAAAAAATCGTGTACAAAAGTGCTTCTATTGTATTTAGTTTGCTGATATAGTACCAAAAAAAAAGTTATACAAGTTTAAAAAAAAATCCAAAAAAAAATTTGAAAAAAAAGTGATTTATCCAATTCAATTGTTATTTGATCGTCAAGCTTTGATTTGATATAGTTCCCGATCCATCTTCTATTCTACTCTTCCTAATACGCCACACTTTTAACCCAATTCCCTATTCTTTCAGCCTACCCAAAATCGAATACATCAATCACTTGTTACCCCTTTTGAACCGACCACCTAGACCAAGGACTAAGCCTTAACTGAAAAGATTTCACAAATCTCTTCAAACGGCTCTAATCTCCCCTCCAAAGAATATCGATGGCAAGAAGAAGGTTGAAGATGGCTCCCACAATCACAAGATTGTTAAAACAACTTCTAAAGAAAACTCAAGAGAGAATTCTTGGAGAAAACCCCAAAGAAAATTCTGCACTCAACAAATCTGAAATTTGATAGAAAAAATAATAATAAGATGTTTTTACAAAGGGTGGCTGGCCAAGGCTTATATAGGCCTCCAACAAATCCTAATCTCACAAGTAACTAATAAAAATTAAACCTAATTAATAAAATAACAAGGTAAATTCGGCCATGCACTTATATGGGCTGTTTTGGGCCGAATTTTACATGTAATGCTCCTAAAGATTAAAAAATTAAATTAAACAAGTAAGATGTTTACAAATTGGGCCCTTTGACATTTTGGCCTGATTTTCAACTAAGTATGAAGAAATTTCTTGATCGGGCTGGATTTTGGTTATTGGGCCTCGCCTTCAAGAATTTGGGCTCGTGATCCATCTCCTACCAAAATTGGGTCGTTGACGTTCGTAATGGAGATCCAATGCGTTTTGGCTGCAAGATTTGGTTTCTTGGACCAAGATTTCCAAGATTTGAAATCTTGATTTTCTTGATTCTTGAAATCTCTTCGAACAGCAAAATTGGGCCAAGATTCGATTTCTTGATTTTCTTGAAAACAAGAAAGTGAATCTTGATTTTCTTGTTCTCTCGTGTATGCATCTAAGGCCTTGCTAACAAGCTCTTGAATGGTCCCATTTAGTTTGGACCGCATTTGTCGGGCCTTTGATCTCGTTATTGGGCCTTGTGGCAATTTGAGCCCATCACGTTCTTGAACTTGGATTGGGCCTTTATGACTCGTATCAGGTCACTTGTGAGGTTCGGCCAACCTTGTTAAATGAAGCAATGTTTGGCCAAAAAGTATGAATTAATTGTGGACACTCCAAGGGCCATCATGTGTGTGAAACTGAATGTTGAAAAGTCTTCTAGTGTGAACAAGGTGAACCGAATAGTCTTGCCATGTGAACATAGGTGTGAACGAATTAAGGAGAGTCATGGGGAAGTTAATTGGCCAAGCTATCTTCATGCATGTGTGAGTGTCCTTTGGCCGAATGGTCACCTTGGAGAATGAAGAGAT
This sequence comes from Gossypium hirsutum, assembly GCF_007990345.1. NCBI lineage: Eukaryota > Viridiplantae > Streptophyta > Magnoliopsida > Malvales > Malvaceae > Gossypium > Gossypium hirsutum. The sequence continues at coordinate 52,919,250 of NC_053431.1, read as the reverse complement.
AGCACACCATACATGAATGGAAACATTCATGAACCTTAAAGACATTGAATATGGTCATACATGCACTTGGCCGAACATGCACCTAAGAGATTCAAGTCCCCCAACCGTCCATGCACCTTCAAAATTCATGCTTGCTTTTAATCTCCATATGTCCATTGCGTTTCTACAAGAAATGTGAACAGAATTAATTCAAACTAATGTGAACACAAATATCAAATTAAATTCGGTTATGACAAATTTAATTATCATCAATAAACACTTTTAAGACATACTTAATATAACTAATGTGAACTAAATTTAATATGTAGGATATTAATTAACTAATTATTGAACTTATTAATTAAAAAGTGATACGAGTCATAAAGGCCCAATCCAAGTTCAAGAACGTGATGGGCTCAAATTGCCACAAGGTCCAATAACGAGATCAAAGGCCCGACAAATGTGGTCCAAACTAAATGGGACCATTCAAGAGCTTGTTAGCAAGGCCTTAGATGCATACACGAGAGAACAAGAAAATCAAGATTCACTTTCTTGTTTTCAAGAAAATCAAGAAATCGAATCTTGGCCCAATTTTGCTGTTCGAAGAGATTTCAAGAATCAAGAAAATCAAGATTTCAAATCTTGGAAATCTTGGTCCAAGAAACCAAATCTTGCAGCCAAAACGCATTGGATCTCCATTACGAGCATCAACGACCCAATTTTGGTAGGAGATGGATCACGAGCCCAAATTCTTAAAGGCGAGGCCCAATAACCAAAATCCAGCCCAATCAAGAAATTTCTTCATACTTAGTTGAAAATCAGGCCAAAATGTCAAAGGGCTCAATTTGTAAACATCTTACTTGTTTAATTTAATTTTTTAATTTTAGGAGCATTACATGTAAAATTCAGCCCATATAAGTGCATGGCCGAATTTACCTTGTTATTTTATTAATTAGGTTTAATTTTTTTTTAGTTACTTGTGAGATTAGGATTTGTTGGAGGCCTATATAAGCATTGGCCAGCCACCCTTTGTGAAAACATCTTATTATTATTTTTTCTATCAAATTTCAGATTTGTTGAGAGCAGAATTTTCTTTGGGGTTTTCTCCAAGAATTCTCTCTTGAGTTTTCTTTAGAAGTTGTTTTAACAATCTTTTGATTGTGGGAGCCATCTTCAACCTTCTTCTTGCCATCGATATTCTTTGGAGGGGAGATTAGAGCCGTTTGAAGAGATTTGTGAAATCTTTTGGGATTTCAAGGATCTTTAGGACTTATCCTTTAATTTTTGCTGTTCAATTTCTTTTATTTAATTCTACTTGTGCCGAATCTCAATTCTAATCTATTTGCTGTTTTATTTGTGTTTCCAGCCCTCATTTATCTTAAAGAATTGATCAATTTCACTTTTTGCTGGAGTTCGACAATCAGCCCTAAATCCCCAAATTCTAGGGTTCTTGCCGAATGCACACTTACTCTTCTTGGGTGAATTTGGTTGTAGAAACTTAGGGGAAACTTTCGTGGTGGTCAATTGAGCAGATCGCCCTTGCTTTCTCAGCCTCAATAGCCGTTTTATGCCTTCAATTTCTTTCTTTCTCATTGACGCATAAACCCTAATTTGTTTCAAGAAATTCTGGTCGATCTAATTTGCTTGCTGATTTGGTGTTCTTTGACAGATTCGGCTTGTGGGAGTTCATTCTTGGGAATCAATTTCGTGTTCTTGGTTTCAAGAAACCTCTTTCATAAGTGTTTCGTTCCTTGATTAGATCTCGCTGATTTTTAGGGTTCTTATTCCAGATTTTAATTTTTCAGATTTAATATCGTTCTTTGTTTGATTTCAGATCTATTCGTTTAGAGCTTTCGTAGGAGTTTCCCGTGACTTGGCAACTCGATCTTGGTCCGCGCGCAATCCTATATCATTTGGTATCAGATTTTTGGCGTTTTGGGTGTTCTTGGTTGATTTCTAAACTGATCTCTATTTTTTAGAGCATAAACAGCAGTTTTACCCAGAAAAATTGTTAAAAAAAATTCATTTGAGTGGGTAAACGTTATCTGATTGATCTGAAATTTTACATACATGTTTTTGGCACTGTGATTGAATATAAAAAAATTATTCCCGCAAAAAAATCAGTCAAAAAAGTCAAAAAATAAAAAAAAGACGAAATTCAATAAAAATTTAATAAAAGGTGCAGCGGGTTGAATTTGGTGCCCAAAATTTCCAGATCAAAAATTAAATATATAAGGACACTCCAGATTTAATTTCGTGATTTTTGGAGATCGGGAACACCTCGAACGAAGTTGTCAAGGTACTCCGCAGTTTTTCGGGTTTTCTGTTTTCAGCAATTTTTATTGATTCTTAGCTGTAGGTTTTCATTTGTTTACCTTTATTCTTCCTTTACGTTATCTAACACCTTCTTGTTTCTTGTGTTAGTAGGATTTAAACGTGTGCACAACTTCTTCCTCGGTGCAACACGAATCAATTGGTGTCTCGTCAGTTTTTGGCATCCTAGTGCAAATTAGGATTCTTTGGTAGTTTGGTTCACACTCTCTAATTGGTTGATATAAACTCTGATAAAGAACTCACAAGATTGAATTCGACCTCATTGAGAATTTGATTTTTTTTCTTTCTTTTTGAGTGATTAACGGTGAGGTTTGATAACTTTTATTTTTGAGTGTTGAGTGTTTATTTTTGCAGCTTTTTTGGAAGATGTCTAAAGATGACCATAATGATACACTTATGGAAGTCCAACAACAGTTAGAAGGACACGCTGCTACAATCACACAAATAAATGCTACCCTTCAAGCATTGAATACTACTTTGAATGAGGTACGAATGAATCAAGAACTTCAATATCGAGATCCAATCAGGGAAGATAGGAATAACCAGCCCCATAGGCGCGGCCCTCGACGTGTCCCTAGAATGGATGATGATTTTCATGATCGTGGACAACCTTCTTTGGCAAAACCGAAATTCACAATTCCCCAATTTCGTGGTAAGAATGATCCTGACGCTTATTGTGAATGGGAATCTAAGATTGAACTCATGTTTCGGTATTATAAATGTCCGGATGATGAAAAGGTAGCGTTAGCAACACTGGAATTTTCTGATTATGCATTAAGTTGGTGGACTCAACTTGGGGTAAACCGCCATTGGAATTATGAAGGTGAGATTTCGATATGGGATGAGTTGAAACAGATTATGCGTAAAAGGTTTATTCCACCTCACTACTATAGAGAAATTAAAACAAAGTTGAGAAGACTTATCCAAGGTAGTAGGATGGTGGATGAATATTTTAAAGAGATGGAGATGCTCATTCAGAGAGCTAATGTGGAGGAAGATGAAGAAACAACTATGGTTCGATTCATTGATGGTTTGAACAGGCCGATAGCTAATACATTGAGGCTACAAACTTACATTGATTTGGAAGAAGCAGTTCACAAAGCCATTGAGATCGAGCAACAATTAAAGGAACAAAGGTTTGGGTCCTTCTCTACTTCACAATATTATCGAGGTAACAATTCCAATTCTGATTTTAAGAGTTCAAAACCACCTTTTTTTACTAACAAGTCTTCTTTGAGTAATGGAAGTAAACAATCAGATTGGAAAAAAGGGGCTCCTGCAAAAACGCAAACACCGTCTAAGCAGCCCAATTTAGGTGATTCGAGTGCGAAGAGGACTCGTGAGATTGAATGCTTTAAGTGCAAAGGGCGTGGTCATTATAGTAGAGAATGCCCTAACACGAGATTACTTCTTCTAAAAGATAACGGTGAGTACACTTCCGACTCTGATAATACAGATCCAGATATGCCAGAACTTGTGGATGACAGTGATAATGGCGATGAGTTGGTCGAACCACCAAAGGAAGGGGACTTTGCTAATTTTAAATGCCTTGTAGTTCGTCGAACCCTTAACATTCAGATGAAAGATGATGAGAGCCAAAGGACCAATATTTTCCATTCTCGGTGTTTTATTAAAGGTAACTTATGTTCACTCATTATTGATAGTGGGAGTTGCTCGAATGTAGTGAGTAGTTATTTGGTGGATTCTTTAAAGTTGCCTTGTACCAAACACCCTAAGCCATATCACCTTCAGTGGCTTAATGAATGTTCCGAAGTTAAAGTTACAAAACAGTCCTTGGTCACTTTTAAACTCGGCAATTATGAGGATGACATATGGTGTGATGTAGTCCCCATGCATGCGGCACACTTGCTCCTTGGACGACCTTGGCAATTTGATCGCGATGTTACACACCAAGGTAAACTTAATCGATACTCCCTTGTATTTAAAGGCAAGAAATTCACTTTTGCTCCTTTAAATCCTACTGATGTATATAAATATCAATTGAGGATGATAAAATTTTGTGAGGGGGTAAGGGAGAAAGAGCAAGTACAAAAGAAAGAGAGAAAAGAGGCTAATAGTAGTGGAAAAAGTCAAAATTTAAAAAGCCCAAAGGTGAGTGAATCCTCTAGTGGTAAAATGAGCGGAAAAAATCTTTTGGCAACAAAAAAAGATGTGAAGAGAGCCCTACTTAATAAACAGCCTTGTATCCTTGTGAGGTTTAGGCAAAATTATTTATCTTTATCTAACATTAACGAAAATTTGCCTAGTGTGTTTCAATCTCTTTTGCAGGATTATGAGGATGTTTTTAGTGAGGCCCCTAAAGGTTTACCACCTTTACGAGGGATAGAACATCAAATTGACTTAGTACCCGGAGCTTCAATCCCAAATCGACCAGCCTATAGATGCAATCCCGAGGAGACAAAGGAATTGCAAAGGCAAGTGGAGGAATTACTAGACAAAGGGTACATTCGTGAGAGCCTAAGTCCTTGTGCTGTTCCTGTCTTATTGGTGCCAAAGAAAGATGGTACGTTTCGTATGTGTGTTGATTGTCGCCCAATCAACAAGATAACGGTAAAGTATCGACACCCAATCCCTAGACTTGATGATATGCTTGATGAATTACATGGTTCAATAATATTTACAAAAATTGATTTAAAAAGCGGTTATCATCAAATTCGAATGAGGGAAGGGGATGAATGGAAAACAGCCTTTAAAACAAAATTTGGATTGTATGAATGGTTAGTTATGCCTTTCGGCCTTACTAATGCACCTAGTACATTTATGAGATTAATGAATCATGTTTTGAGGCTACATTTGAGTAAATTTGTAGTAGTTTACTTTGATGATATTTTAATTTACTCAAAGTCATTAGATGATCATGTTTTCCATGTTCGAACCGTTTTGGATATTCTACGAACTGAAAGATTATTTGCCAACCTTGATAAATGCACATTCTGTTGTGATAAACTAATATTCTTAGGTTTCATAGTTAGTGCTCAGGGTATTCATGTCGATGAGGACAAAGTTAAGGCAATTAAGGAGTGGCCGACTCCTAAATCGGTAACTGAGGTGAGATCTTTCCATGGTTTAGCCAGTTTTTATAGACGATTTGTGAAAGATTTCTCTACTATTGCTGCCCCATTGACTGAAGTTATAAAGAAATCAGTGGGTTTCAAATGGGGTGAAACCCAAGAAACAGCTTTTCAAACTCTAAAAGCTAAGTTATGTTCTGCTCCTTTGCTTAAATTACCTGATTTTGCTAAAACTTTTGAACTTGAGTGTGATGCTTCAGGAATTGGAATCGGCGCCGTTTTAATGCAAGATAAGCAACCTATTGCTTATTTTAGTGAGAAATTGAACGGTGCACAGTTAAATTACTCGACTTATGACAAAGAACTATTGGCATTAGTTCGTGCACTTCAAGTATGGCAACATTATTTGCTGCCTAATGAGTTTGTCATACATACAGATCACGAGTCTCTTAAATGGTTAAAGGGACAAGGTAAGTTGAGTAAATGTGACAGCCCAAAGTTGACCCTAGTCGGGAAGTGGTTTCGGGACCGCTAAACCGAGTCACCGAAATGTTTGAATGTGATACTTATTGTGTAGAATATGTAATTATGAATGTGTGAAAATTTCAAGCTTCAATTTGGTTGATTTCATGTGAATTTAGTCAATAGGACTTATGTGAGAAAATTCTAAAATGTGATAGGTCAATGTGTGAGGACCTATTAGTGCATGTGGACAAAGGGGGGACTTGCATGTCAAATTCCCCCCCTAATGAGTAGTGGCCGGCCATGACAAGGAAGGATGGGTAAAACATGTCATGAAACATGTTTTGTTAGTGGAAGAATAAAATAAGGAGTATGGGTAATAAAGAAATGGAAAACAAAAGAAAAAAAATGTGTGTGTAGTGTTTGTCCCCCCATTGCCGTGAGCTAAAGAAGAGAAAGGGGGGGATTTTGTTCATCCTTTTCTCATCTTCATGCTTGCCAAAAACTAGAAAGAAAAACAAAGAAAAATTTTCTCATCCTTTGGTTCATCCTTGGCCAAAAATTTTAAGGAGGAAAGAAGAAGAAAGGTGAAGAGATTCGGCCATGCATGTAGCTAAGCTAAGGTATGTTTGATGATGTTCCATGAGAGGCATGCATGTTTTAGTTGTTAGCTTGAGTTCTACCTAACCCATGGTCTAAATCTTGCTATGTGATGGAAATGGCACTTGACCATGGATGAATCATTCTTGGTTGATGTTTGATGTTGTGGTGATGAGGCATGAGGATGAGTTAAGATTCGGCCTAGGTGGAGGTGGTGTTAATGCCATTGCATGCAAAATATGAAGCTTGTTAATGATGCATGTGATGATGGCTTGATGATTCTTGAACCTCCTTTTTAGCATTTTTTTTGTGTGAGCACATATGTGCATTGGTTGTTAAATGGAGAAGAATCGGCTAGCAAGATGTGTGCTAAGGCCGAATGTAACTTTGCATGTTAATGAGCAATGCATGTGTTAAATTGATGAAAAGGGGGAGGATGCTTTACTAGTGTGTATATGTGTGTATTAAGTGTTGAAATCGACCCCAAAAATGGACATGCATATTCGGCCAAGGGTAAAGAAATTAGCTAATATGTTGTGTTGATGCATGATGTTTGCATGTATGAGACTTTAATGTCTAATGTATAAATATGGGCTAAGTGCCTTGTGTTCATCTTTTGATGCCTAAATGATGAAATCAATTTATTTGTTTGATTAAGCTCAAGAGCAAAGGGGAAATAAAACCGATAAAGGGAAGGAAAAAGTGGTTGAATAGCTAGCGGAATCGTTCGACAACACCCGAGGTAAGTTCTTGAGTAAGAGAGCTTAAATTTTGATGTGATTAAATCATGCTCTATGTGTGGCTATTGAGCCGAATGTGCAAGGACAATATGTGCCTTGTGTTTGAGTTTCGTAAACGAAAATGAAATATGAATGTGCCATGAATTATTGTGAGATGTGCATGATTAATTGAATGCTGTCCGGGCTAAGTCCCGAAGGCTTTGTGCTAAGCGAATATATCCGGACTAAGATCCGAAGGCCTTTGTGCGAGATACTAAATCCGGGTTAAGTCCCGAAGGCATTCGTGCGAGTTATTAAAGCCGGGTTAAGTCCCGAAGGCATTCGTGCGAGTTGTTAAATCCGGGTTATGTCCCGAAGGCATTGTGTGAGTTACTAAATCCGGGCTATGTCCCGAAGGCATTTGAACGAGGATCTATATCCGGTTAAATCCCGAAGGTACGTGATTTGGTAATGAATGAGCTTGCTGTAAAATTCCAGCGAATACTCGAAAAACATCCCAATATGGGGATATGTTACGTATGTATTGAATTAAATCGAGCCCTTACAAATAAATGTTCGCTCAGTTGATAAACGAGCTATCGGCCTTCGGCTAAGTTAGTCTATTGTGTATGTGCATAAGGGTTGTTAATGTTGTGAAGCAAGTTTAATATCGATAAATTGCGTATTATGAAATATTCCGTTTAGCTAAATGTGTGATATTCTTTGTTTATGCAGGAATTCCTTGCTCAAACTTACTAAGCATAAATTGCTTACTCGTTACATTGCTCCTCTGTTTTATAGATTTTTGGTTCTCCAGCTATCGGGCTCGGGATCTTGAAGTCGAAGTCGCCCACACTATCAAAGGCTCTTTTGGGTACTATTTTGGTTGAATTTTGTTATGGCATGTATAGGACGACCCATTGTTGTCTTTCGAGTACTTTATGAAATGTATAAGTGTACAGCCATGCGAAAATGGCTTGTAGAAGTGGAGTATGGCATTAGACCATTCGTATTTATGAATGTATAGATGGTTTCATGATGTAACTATGTTGGAATGGAAGTGTTGAGCAAATGATCAGCCACTAGAATGGCTAAGTATGATCATATGTGGGCTTATGTATGACAAGGCCCTAGTTGGTCCATGAAACCCCAAATTAGGTAAGGTTCACTTTGAAAACAGAAGCTGATAGCAGCAGTGGTGTGGATTGGAAAAATCACAAGAATTCGTAGGAGTGGAATTAAATAGTGAATAAATTATGTAATCGAACCTTGATGAATCTACTTTCATATGGAAGTAACGAAACAATTATAGGAACAGTACAGAAAGAGATATTCGGGTTCTTGTGGAACAGGGCCAGAACAGTTTCTGGATTCACTGTTCCGCCTTTGGAAATTCACTATAAATTGACCAGAGATAATTAGGGGTCATACCATATATGTATGGATTCCTCTCTGAGTCTAGTTTCCATAGAAACAAACGGCATCAGTATTGAAGCTCTGTACAGAGAGATATCCCAGTCGTAATGGGAAAAGGTCAGTGTAGTCGACCCCTATAACATGGGAGACTTTGACTAATAAACTGTACTAATTGGCCCGACCAAAAATTCTAGAAAAAAATCCATAGGTGGGGACATGAGTCTAGTTTCAGGGAAAAATCACAAAACTGATTTTTGAGTTGTGAAACTCAAGATATGATTTTTGAAGCGACTAGTACTCAGACTGGGCAGTGTCTGGAAAAATTTTTCAAAGTTTGTTAACATCTCGTGTCCGACTCCGGTGTCGGTCTCGGGTTCGGGGTGTTACATTTTATTGGTATCAGAGCTACGGTTTAGTCGATTCTAGGACTACCGTAATGTTTTGGGTCTAGCTATACATGCCATTTTATGTGATTACTTGATAGTGTGGTGATTTCTGACAATCGTAAATGTGTTTATTTATAGTAATGGATCCCGATCGTGACCGAGAAGTAGCTGATGATCTTGAGAGTGTAGCGCCTGCTCCCGCACAAGGGACAGTGCCGGCGGACTCTCAACCTAATGCTAGTAATCAGAATGATGAAGCTAGACAAGTATTCTATAGCGTGATGAATGATTGGTTTAACCAATGCATTCGAACTAATATGGCTGTTCCACAACCTCCATTCCCGACAAATACTACCCCCGCACCTACAATACCACCGGTAACGGACCAAATACGGTCAAATAAGCCCCCAGTTGACAGAATCCGAAAACATGGGGCTACTGAATTTAAGGCTATGGATAGCGATGATGCCGAGCAAGCTGAATTTTGGCTGGACAACACTATCCGGGTACTCGATGAGCTATCTTGTACACCCGGTGAATGCCTAAAGTGTGCTATCTCCTTGCTACGTGATTCTGCCTACTATTGGTGGAGTACTCTGACTTCTATTGTGCCCCGAGAGCAAGTAACTTGGGAGTTTTTCCAAACTGAGTTTCGGAAAAAGTATATCAGTCAGAGATTTGTTGATCAAAAACGGAAGGAATTTCTTGAGCTTAAGCAAGGCTCCATGTCGGTTACTGATTACGAGCGAAAATTTGTTAGACTTAGCAAATACGCTCGGGAATGTGTTTCGTCCGAAGCTATTATGTGTAAACGCTTCGAGGATGGGCTGAATGAAGATATAAAAATGTTCGTTGGCGTTCTTGAAATACAAGAGTTCGTGGTACTTGTTGAACGAGCTTGTAAAGCCGAAGAGCTTAGAAAAGAAAAGCAAAGAGTTGATGAGGGAACTGGAGAGTTTCGTAAAAGATCCTCGGGGAGGTCTCTCCAACAGACATCGAAGAGATTTCGAGATGATGCGGGCCAGTTTAGAGGCACTTCGGGCCTTTTTGGACGAGATCGTGATCGACCCCCTGTGGGTACACGAGGCACTTCGGTCGCCAGTGTTGGGAATGAACGTCGAGACAGGACGAAATGCCGATATTGCGGTAAATGGCATTCGGGGAGTTGTAGATTTCCTGACCGCTCCTGTTACAAATGCGGATCAGTGGACCACTTCATTAAAGATTGCCCGAGGTTGTCGGGGCAGAATGCAAATCAGAGTGGGAGACCGGGTGCTACCACTGCTCGAGGTAGATCATCTGGAAATATGGGCAATGCTGGTGGTGGTCAGAGAGGATCTAGAGATGATATAACCAGATCCAAAGCCCGTGCGCCTGCTAGAGCTTATGCTATACGTGCCCGCGAGGATGCTTCTTCGCCTGATGTTATTACCGGTACATTCACCCTCTTTGATACTAATGTAATTGCTTTGATTGACCCCGGTTCTACTCATTCTTACATATGTGAAACCTTAGCAACCAGTAAGACTTTACCTATTGAGTCTACTGAGTTCGTAATGCGGGTGTCAAATCCTTTGGGTCGTTACGTGCTTGTCGACAAAGTGTGTAAGAAATGTCCCCTGGAAATTCGAGGTTCCTGTTTCCCGGCGAACTTGATGCTCTTGCCGTTTGATGAATTTGATGTTATCCTTGGTTTGGATTGGTTGACCGCGCATGATGCGATTGTGAATTGCAAGAGCAAGACTATTGATTTGAGATGCGCAAATAACGAAGTAGTCCGAATTGAGTCTGCGGACTTAGAGGGGATGCCAGCTGTAATATCAGCAATGTTGGCACAGAAATATGTAAGAAAAGGGTGCGAAGCATACCTTGCGTATGTACTTGGTGACAAAGAATTAAAAAAGAAACCCGAATCTGTGCCGGTGGTTTGTGAATACCCGGATGTTTTTCCGGAAGAATTACCGGGTTTACCACCTGTTCGGGAGGTAGAGTTTGGTATTGAGCTTGTACCTGGGACTACGCCGAATTCGATAGCTCCGTATCGTATGGCACCAACCGAGTTAAAGGAGTTGAAAGCTCAGTTGCAAGAACTGACGGATAGAGGTTTCGCTCGACCAAGTTTCTCACCTTGGGGTGCACCAGTATTGTTCGTGAAAAAGAAGGACGGAACCATGAGGTTGTGCATTGACTATCGTCAGCTGAATAAAGTGATGATAAAGAACAAATATCCGTTGCCGCGCATCGATGATTTGTTCGACCAACTGAAGGGAGCCTCAGTGTTCTCAAAAATAGATTTGAGATCGGGCTATTATCAGTTGCGAATCCGAGATTCAGATATTCCCAAAACTGCCTTCAGAACGAGATATGGTCACTACGAATTCTTAGTGATGCCGTTTGGGCTCACTAATGCCCCTGCAGTATTTATGGATTTGATAAATCGGATCTTCAGACCATATTTGGATCGGTTCGTAGTGGTGTTCATTGATGACATTTTGGTCTATTCAAGAGACGAGACCGAACATGCTGAGCATCTGAGGCTAGTGCTGCAAATTTTGCGGGATAAGCAGTTATATGCTAAGTTCAGTAAGTGTGAGTTCTGGTTAAGAGAGGTTAGCTTCTTGGGTCATGTGGTATCCGCGTCGGGTATTCGAGTTGACCCGAACAAAATTTCAGCCATACTTGACTGGAAACCTCCGAGAAACGTTACTGAAGTTCGGAGCTTTTTGGGGCTCGCCGGTTATTACCGACGATTTGTGAAAGGTTTCTCGATGATAGCCACACCAATGACGAAGCTACTTCAAAAGGATGTTAAGTTCGAGTGGACGGAGAAATGTCAGAAAAGTTTCGACCAACTGAAAACTCATTTGACTGAAGCTCCAATTTTGGTGCAACCCGAATCAGGTAAAGAGTTTGTCATTTATAGTGACGCATCCCTACTTGGGTTGGGTTGCGTATTGATGCAAGAAGGTCGAGTCGTGGCCTATGCGTCGAGACAATTGAAGCCACACGAGAGGAATTATCCGACCCATGATCTCGAATTAGCTGCCATCGTGTTTGCTTTAAAAATATGGCGACATTATCTGTTTGGTGAGAAGTGCCATGTATTTTCGGATCACAAAAGTCTCAAATATTTGATGACTCAACGAGACTTGAATCTGCGACAAAGACGTTGGCTTGAGTTGTTGAAAGATTACGAGCTTGTCATTGATTACCACCCGGGAAAGGCTAACGTGGTTGCGGACGCCTTAAGCCGGAAGTCATTGTTTGCTTTTCGAGCGATGAACGTGCATTTGTCTGTTCTACCAGACAGTGTGTTAGTAGCTGAATTAAAAGCTAAACCATTGTTGACTCACCAAATTCGTGAAGCTCAGAAAGTCGATGATAAATTGGTTGCAAAACGGGCTAAGTGTTTTCCGAACGAGGAATCGGAGTTTCAAATTGATGATGATGATTGTTTGAGGTTCAGAAATCGTTTGTGTGTTCCAAGGAATTCGGAACTCATTTCGATGATTCTGAACGAAGCCCATTGTAGCCGAATGTCAATTCACCCGGGGAGTACGAAAATGTACAATGATTTGAAACGTCAATTTTGGTGGCATGGTATGAAACGGGACATCTCTGACTTTGTTTCGAGATGTTTAATATGTCAACAAGTGAAAGCGGAACATCAAGTGCCTTCAGGATTACTCCAGCCGATCATGATACTCGAGTGGAAATGGGATCGAGTCACAATGGACTTTGTGTCCGGACTGCCTTGTCAGCAAGTAAGAGGATGCGATATGGTTATTGTTGATAGACTGACTAAGTCGGCTCATTTCATCCCGTACGTACGGATTTTTCATTGGAGAAACTAGCTGATTGTACGTTTATCAATTGTGAGATTACACGGGTACTGTTTCTATCGTGTCGGATAGAGATCCGAGATTCACCTTACGATTTTGGAAGAAATTGCAAGAAGCTCTAGGTACCAAGCTGCATTTTAGCACTGCTTTTCACCCCCAAACCGATGGTCAATCCGAGAGGATAATTCAGATACTTGAGGATATGTTGAGATGTTGCATCCTCGAGTTCAGTAGTTCATGGGAACGGTATTTACCTTTGATTGAATTCGCTTACAACAATAGTTTTCAATCAAGTATTAAGATGGCACCTTACGAGGCTTTGTACGGTCGTAAATGCCGTACACCATTGTTTTGGACCGAGCTCGGTGAAAGCAAATTTTCGGAGTTGATTTGATTAGAGATGCTGAACAGAAAGTAAAGGTAATCCGTGAAAGTCTGAAGGTAGCCACGGATCGTCAGAAATCGTACGCAGATTTGAAACGAAAAGACATCGAGTATCAGGTGGGAGACAAAGTGTTCCTTAAGGTTTCACCTTGGAAAAGATACTCAGGTTCGGCCGTAAGGGCAAGTTGAGCCCAAGATTCATTGGGCCGTACAAAATCTCCGAACGAGTTGGTCCGGTTGCGTATAGATTGATTTTGCCCCCGGAGCTTGAAAAGATTCATGACGTCTTTCATGTTTCGATGCTTCGACGCTATCGATCTGATCCATCGCATATAATTAGCCCATCAGAGGTTGAAATTCAAGTCGACATGAGCTATGAAGAAGAACCGATGTGTATCCTAGCTCGTGAAGTGAAGGAGTTGCGAAACAAAAGAGTTCCGCTAGTAAAGGTGTTATGGCTCAAACACGGGATCGAGGAAGCAACTTGGGAGACCGAGAGCTCGATGAAAGAACGATACCAAACCTATTTACCGGTAGATTTTCGGGGACGAAAATTTCTTAAGTGGGGGAGAGTTGTGACAGCCCAAGTTGACCCTAGTCGGGAAGTGGTTTCGGGACCGCTAAACCGAGTCACCGAAATGTTTGATGTGATACTTATTGTGTAGATATGTAATTATGAATGTGTGAAAATTTCAAGCTTCATTTGGTTGATTTCATGTGAATTTAGTCAATAGGACTTTTGTGAGAAAATTCTAAAATGTGATAGGTCAATGTGTGAGGACCTATTAGTGCATGTGGACAAAGGGGGGGACTTGCATGTCAAATTCCCCCCTAATGAGTAGTGGCCGGCCATGACAAGGAAGGATGGGTAAAACATGTCATGAAACATGTTTTGTTAGTGGAGAATAAAATAAGGAGTATGGGTAATAAAGAAATGGAAAACAAAGAAAAAAAAATGTGTGTGTAGTGTTTGTCCCCCATTGCCGTGAGCTAAAGAAGAGAAAGGGGGGGATTTTGTTCATCCTTTTCTCATCTTCATGCTTGCCAAAACTAGAAAGAAAAACAAAGAAAATTTTCTCATCCTTTGGTTCATCCTTGGCCAAAAATTTTAAGGAGGAAAGAAGAA